>NW_017306558.1:172112-182841 GCF_000935625.1 Nanorana parkeri
CAGTCAGCATTATTCATATTTCTCCACTGCCCTCTCCTTAGAAACATACGTGATGGCAAGCCAAACAAAGTTGTAATGTTTGTGCGTTTACTGGGTGATTGCAGTACATGATTGCAACCTCAAATGGCATGGGGGGTTTTAGAAACAGTAGCAGCACCACATGCTTTTAGCTCATCAAAGCCTTAACAATATATTAATATTTAATATGACTAGTGTAGTTACCTTTGAATTTCACAGAATAGTTACAACATAGAACCAATATCCATATTTAGCTATCTTCTATAATTGTCTAAATAGACATTTTGTATATGTATGTTTTATATTCAAAGCTGGCTATCCTGATGAATCAGCTGAAATTCGTGCTGGGTGGTGTCAGGACCGGACAAAGACACCTTGGTCAGAGTGTATAGTGGCGAGTTGCTTCACCTTTAGCAACCACCTTTCCCATAGGGCAAGATACGCCTACCGGTACTCGGATTCCCCCAGGACTTTAACTGTACACTGGCAATATGTCTCAGACAGCCTCCTGGAACATCAGAGTAGTACTGACAAGACAGGAACAGGAAGCAAGATACAAAACAAGACTGTGATACAGGATCTAGAAAGAACTACAACACAAGACAGGAAGTGACTCAAGGTACAAGACTACAATACAAGATCAAGTTGAGTACAAGGCAAGACTAGGAAACGAGATATACAGGAGCAGGACACCGGCTTGAGTAGACAAAACTAGGCTGAGCTAGACTGAACTATCACAAACCTGGAGCCCTGGGCTTGCGATGCTTACATAAAGCACCACTAATCAACCCCCACCCTTTGAGGGGTGAGTAGCCAGGCTGATTAGCCCACAGCTGACTAAACTGGGATAGGTGCAGTGAGAACAGGCAACCACCAGACCCCCTCTCTTACCCTTTCTCCCTGTTCTGTATGAATCTATACCGACTTTCAATTAGAGAGAGACATTTTGAAAGGAAACAGTTACTGATCTGCTCTTTGTTCAGAAAACCCGTAATGCTTGTGACACCAATATCATGAGTGCAAAACCTCTTTAAGATGTTTTATTGTAAAATTAAAAGTTCATATAAATAGTAAAACAATTATACAGAGTTAAAAAATGTTAAATATAACTGAGCCAAAACCATTACATACATGTATAATACCTATTAAACACCCACAGATAATACAGAATGTTCAATCAGCTTTCCTCCTCAGAAAGAATTCATCGTAAGTACTCAGATATGACAAGGATGTATGTTTGTGGTTACGAAGAAGGGAGAGCAGAAAGCCAACTCTGTTACCAGTTTATTTCAGGGGAAAAACATCTGTGATTGAAGAGCTGATATTTCTCTGAGATCATCCAGCCAGAGATGTCTGTGGAGATTTGCTGGTTGTTACAAATATGGAGAGTCAAATCAGCCTGATCAGTGGACACTCATTTCATGCCTATTGACACCTTTAGTTCTGTGAAATGTAAAACTTGATTTTGCCCTTGTTTTACCATGCTTACAAACCTCTGCTCTTAAATGTGTGAGTAAATTGGTCTGGGTTTGATTCACAGGTGGTTCATCTCACTCATTGTACATTTCAGAAATGTAAAGGAGAACTATGGGGTTAGGGCTTTTCCCCATGGTTCTCCTAAGGGTAACGGGAGGACACAAACTAGCGTCCTCCCATCACCCTAAGCTACAGCTCGCGGTATACTGAGACGCCGCAGCTGAAGCGGATCCCGACAATTATGTCTGGATCCGCCCAGCTGCGTGAGTGACAGCTGGCTCTGCCTACCTAGAGGCAGAGCCAGCTGTACCCGCCCCCTCCCCCGTCCGTTCTGCCAGTCAGCCCTGGAGGATCGGAGCGGGGAGGGGGGAATCCAGTCCCTCCCCTGTCACGGCTCTCTGTCGTGACAGGATCAAGAAGTGAGCAAACGCTGGTATGTGTTCGCTCACCTCCCGATCTACTGACCTGACCTGTGACAGTTTCATGGTCACAGGTCGGCTAGAACTATGAGGTTGAGTGAGAATCACTCACCTCATAATTCTCCTGTAATCCAAACCCCACTGAAATCAATGGGAGGTGTATCTTGAAAATTAATTTTGTTCATTTTCAAGGCTAATAGGCAAGGAAATTTCAAGCTCGGCACCTCCATTGAAAAAAAATCTCTGTTCAGCAGGAGAGTGTCCTTTTATGCAACTTCAAGGGCAACATTGGAAAAACACTAATCCTTTCAATGACATGCTTGGAAGATGACTTTAAGCTGTATGTGGTGTTATGGAACAATACAATTCTTATGGACAGAGTCAGTGACCCCGCACCTGGGCATCACATACTTTTTTTACTTTACGTTATTTTTTAGCTTTGAAAGGCTAAATTTACTTTTGTGAATATGTTTCATGTTACACCCATATATTAAGGATGTAACATGAAACATGGTCACATCACTACCTACACACTCTCTCTCACCCCTCCATACACAGATCCTTTTGACAGGACCTGTGAATGGAGAAACTATAAATCCCAACAGCCACTGTAGAAGAAAAACTTGTAGTTTCTTCAGTGGAAAAAAAAAGTGCGGTGACATCACCACACTTATAGTGCACTCATACTTCCTCCCCTCAATGTGATTGATTGTCCGTGCAGAGGTACAGACATGGACGGGAGGAAGAGTCTGCAAGATCCACTAATCACTGCTTTACTCGCTCCAATGCAAAAATAAAATAAATAAATGCAGATTTTTTCTTTATGAAGAAGTGTGCATTTATTATTTTAATCTAAAAGGTGGACTTTGCCTTTAATATAGCAGCAGCAGTACTCAAATCTGATTCATTATTATAACTAGGTAAAAATAGCGTTTAAGGTAGTTTTGAGAGTAGTGCATTATGGATAAAGGAAAGCAGCAAACTACTGACTTTTTAGGCACCACCATGCCCACTTAGATTTGTATTAAAAGAATATTATATTGTGTACATCTTTGTTAAAATGCCATAATAAAGATAAAAGCATCAACATGTATAATGTTACTTATAAATCTATGAGCTGTATGCCTCACATAGACCTGCACCTCCTCAATATAACAGCTAGTTACACCTGATTAAACATACGTAAATCTTATGCAGATACCATTATTATATATCAGTTATGACTAGAATGGAGAGGGGAGAGCTGCCGTTATATACCTACTGCTGCCTGTGATCACACCCCCAACAATTGACGTCAGCTGGCTTGTTCGGCAGCAGGGAGGTCCAATGGGCATGTGCAGGCGCCCCAGGGACATCACATTGCCACATCCGGACAGCAATCCTCCAGCGTCCACCTACTAGTCAACCATGCATCGCCTCTTAGTAGTCCCACCTGTATTACAAAGTGCGCATTGGACCACCCTGCTGCCGAGCACGACAGCTAACGACAATTGTTGGGCGTTTGATCACAGGCAGCAGTAGGTATATAATGGCGGCTCTCCCCTCTCCATTCTGGTCATACCACAGACTAGATGGATATTTAGTGTGAATGAAAGATGAAGACGGTTATCTGAACATCAGGTACTTATGGGCTCCTTATAGTTATATTCACATGGCTGTTATTAATTGGACAAGCTTACTAACTGTAATTGATTATACATGTTTTGTATGTTATAAATAGGGCTGGCAGCTTTAGCCCAATCAATATTGGTGTTTCCTAATCAATATCACTGGCTGCAGCCACTTGAGTAGGGTCCAACTGACTCCCAAATTTATAGCCTTGTATTTGGCTATAAGCCTAAACAACATATAGCCTGGTAGGTCCTGCTGGTTCAATTAACCTAATTATTCTTTTGCGACAATACTCAGACCACATTAAAGATTTCTTAATATTTTCCATGATAGGATTGGGGATGATCTAAGTCGATTGTACCTGGACGCCCACCTGGTCGATCTGATGCATCGGTCATCCTACCTGTGTGATGAGATATTCATGTTTTTTGTTTCCTTGAGCCATGATGTAAGAGCTATCTGTGAGTCATAGTGTATGTATATTCTACCTTGATTGTTTGAATTCAGCATAATTGATGTTACTGATAACTATTTATCAACAGTGATTTACAGTACTTGTTTTTATATTATAGTATATACCCATAAACTCCTGAAGAAGCAGTGGTGACTGCGAAACGCATAGAGAAACAGAGCCCTGGCCTATAACATATGAACAATATTCAACCAGAAGAGAAAATAGCCATTCAGTTTGGCAGCTGATTATTTCGCATAGAATGACTGTACAAACTGTTTTGCTGGATGAATAGTTATGCAAATTGTTTTTTATAAATAGACCGTTATGTGGAGTGCTGTAGTAGCCTGCAGTTTTACAGGAAGACAGCAGGCAGTTTATAATCATGAAATCATAATTAGCGTTTTTTTAGAGGTCACTTATATTTGGTGATATTTGTGTATTAGGGCAGGTACTATACCACCTGGTTCACAGTTTAAAACCTGTGTCCTGCACATGGACATTCAGCGAACCCTTCTGTATTCTGGTATTAATCAGTACCTAATCCTCCTCTATTGGCTGCTTTCTTAGCTCCTACGACTTACAAACTAGGTCAACATTAGGCACAGAGGTGGCAAGCATGGACTGATATATGTAAGAGATAACATGTCATTGAGGGGTTTGTTTCAGGCATAAGTATTCCAAAGAGGTCAGGGTCCTGGAAAAAGACCATCTTGTAGGGTCATTCAAGTAGTGCTGTGCTGTTGTGTAGATCACACAACTGGTGAAACAGTCCTCCTTTGAAGAATTGGCCAGCCTACCCCCAAGAGTGTGGCCAGCATCCTCTCAGGAAGCTGTTATCCATACCCAGGGGAAATTCTGGTTATAGAACGAGACAGAGAGCACCCGACATGCCCTCCAGAAACTGCACAGTGTGGCTCCCAGTAGTAGGCGTTCCAAAACAGATTTGGGGCGACGCAGCCACAGCTATTACACATGTGAGATTCTAAGGAACAAGATTACTCTAAAGAAATCTAGTCTTTTAAAGACTAACCTGACTAGTTGACATGGGCAATGATATTTTCTCATGCCTGGCAAGCCAATCCCACCCTTATGTTCACGTAAATAAAATGTATGCAAACCAACTCAAGCAGGATTGTACTCAGACAGTAAAAAAAAGGTAAATATAAAGATTATTGCGGAGATCGGGGACCCCTGCTTAGTCTCGTTTGTAATCTGTAATGGTGTCCAAGAGTTGGCCATTCATTTTATCCCTTGCAGTGGGCTCAGTACAGATTGACAATATCCTGGAGTGCATACCCTCTCGGAGGCAAAAGGCTGCTAGCACGACACCTATATAGTCCCAGGCCACCCTGTCGAACACCTTCTTGACATGCATAGAGAGGGGAAAAAACCCCTCTGTCTTAGATGTAGTAAGCCTGTAGATTTAGAGCTTTCATGGTGTTGTCTTGAGCCTACCTCTCTGGTACAACACCCACCTGGTCCAAAGATATCAAGGAGAGGATGAGAGGAAACAGGCGACTAATAAAAATATTAGTGAAGAGTTTGATGTACCAATTCAGAAGTGAACGTTGGCAGTAGTTCGATACTCGGGTAGGGTCTTTCTCGTCTTTGTGTATTACCATGATGTTTGCCTCCGAGAGATGCAACGATGGAGGAGAGTGAGGTGACAAAGTGAGAAGTGACGATGGAATGAGAGTGAGCCATCAGAGACTACAGACATGCAAAAGGAGATGGTCATAATCTACAAGCATGCTACGAGAGATGGTCAGAAAAGCAGAGGTGGTACAGGAGATGGTCAGAGACAGCAGACATGCCTCAGGAGATGGTAAGAGACGATGCATGACCAAACATGTTATAACAGTTGTTAAAGACCGGGGACATGCTTCAGGAGACAGTCAGACTGGAGGCACATTACATGAGACTGCTGAAGATTCTACATTTTATGCTTACCTAAACAAGATCCAATATAAAAACATTAAAAAAAGAGATGAACAGCACCGACAATACGCTGGGCAGACTTTTTATAAATGGACCCCAAAGTGAAATTAATATACCAAACATTTAACTACTGGAATCCAGTCTTAAGATTATTTTTCCTTGAGTGTGCACCTAGGTAAGGAAAACACCTTCTATCTACTATCTGCAGGGGCCCTGAGCGTCCCACAAGAAGTGCCAAAGGGCATTGTGGCATGCTTCCAGGCCAAAGGTTAGGCACCAGGGGGCAAAATGAGCTTAAACTTAAATAAATGAAGAGGACTTATTAGAAAGAAACCACATTTAATCTGTTTTGACAGTTTTAATGTTTTTTTGCATGAGTTTGATCTTTACATTGAAAAATGTTTACCAGTACCAAAATGTACTTCTCTGGACTGACTGGTTATGATAAACAGACGTTCATCTCTTTTACACCTTCATTTTTCCAGCCAATACAAACATGTAAATGCAATTCTGCATAATCTTAAGATGTATAGAAAAAATATGGGTGCTGCAATTGCTGATCCCCTGAAAATGCTATTTGCCTACGTGTCTATAGGTTCAGTAGTTTCTTAGTCACTGACCCAGACGAAAGATGCAGCTAGTTGAGCTAAAAGTAGAAATTTCTATTCTTGTTTTGGGTCAGTGACCCAGAGAGTGCTGAAGTAACTGAATCAGCATGATAACCATGGAACAAGCATTTTTAGAAGGAGGGGTTCTGCAATGGTGGCCTACACATTTCTCTCAGTACAGGTTTCCTACATATAAAGTGAAACAAATACCAATGTAAAGGGCAATGGGACTGTTGCACAAAGCAGTAGTTAGAGCTGGTCCTACATCTTGGCAACTTCAAAATGACACTAAACTCAGGAGTTAAATCTTTAAAATGCATTCAAGTACCTTAACTATAAACAATACAGGACCTTATTTGTGTATCACTCAGGTGTAGATCCTCAAATCATCTCTGAATTCATGCTGACACTGTCCTTCCTTCTGGAGGGTGGCTACTTTTGTTTCCCCGTGGTCTCCATGATGGACTACAATCTCAATTCAATTTAATAAGCTTAACGTGAGATTGTAGTTCATCACTGAAGCAAGCTTGGAGCGATGAGGGATATCTTTGAGGATCTACAGCTGAGTAATTTTTATTAATATACATTTTTGGTAATAGTTAAGATACTGGAATGCATGTTTAAGATTTAGCTTCTGATTTTAGTGTCACTTTAAACCTGAATTATGCCCTTTCCACCAAAAGGATGTTATACAAAGACAGACAGTTATGCAAATCCATGTGGTTAGAAGTAACTTTGAAAAAAGGTGTTCTCTATTTATGATTAATAAAAAGTTAGAATAACAAAAGCAATCATGACTTTCAGTAAAACACTGCTGTCATCTACTGAGCATATTCACGCCCATCCACTTGCTGAGTCTCATCTAATAACTCGATCAATGGAACATATGACAGTGCACATATATAAATATTATCAATATGATTTATTAGACATAGAGGTTGGGAATTGATCCATCAGATCAGATCAATCAATAAGACTCCAATCACTAGCAGTATAGTGTGTCTAACTCTGGTTTTTACACTTTGTTTAAGCCTTAAAAAGTAACTCCACTTGCAAAAGATAAAAATTAAAAAACCTTAAAAACATTATGTTATTTAAAATGACCTTTCCATTTAAAACTGCATCCGCTGTAATGTTCTAAATCTGGCACCAAAATTCAATACAATATGGCGACCTGGCGGAGTTCTCTACACAGTTGGTGTACGAAACACCCCCAGGAATATCACTTCCTGCTTCTGTGACTGGCTGACTGATTTTTCCAGAAGTCAGCACTACGATACATGTATCATTTTTGGCATCCCTTGCAATAGGAATTTTTGGTGAGATACTCCCTAAGGGTTAATTACAAAAGGGATGTAGACACTGCAACTTGTCCTATAATAACCCAGGAAGCCCACCTGCTGATTATAATGAACCCAGACCCTCCCATTCAGGGATCAGTTTGGAAAGGGCATGCTGCAACAAACAGCTTTTTCTTCCAAGCAGAAATAGGTAGGAATCTGAGAAAAACATTTGTTAAAATCCTTGCAATGTACATTTATCACCCAGAGGGGATTGTTTTTTCCCCCCAACAAAAGTGGCAATACTCCTTAAACCTGCTTTCTGCACTGAATTTATAACAGTGCTTCTAATCTCATGGCCTCAGGGGCCACTAATAGTACATACTTCCCAAGTCCCTTCACAGAATTAGAAGTTTAACCACTTCAGCTCTTGTATCTGTATATATAGTACCTTATGAACCAAAGCAATTTCTAAATTTTAATAAGATTTTTTAATTTTAATTAAATTTAATTCAATGGCCACCTCATGACTGGCCATTGAAATTAAACTGCCAGTCTAAGGACTTACTGTTTTAAGTGGACATTTTAAAGTTTGGCCAAGTGTGCAGTGATCACAACCAGCACCAGTGTTTCCAGTTTGCTGATCACAGTCAAAGCCATTGTTTCCAGTGCTGCTGATTGCAGTCAGTGCCAGTGTTTTTTTCACCTTTGGATGTCTGTTTTCCAAAATGTTGTCATTTTGTGGGTGTTTCTTCTGTTTTGGCACTAAAAAAGATTATAGAAAATTCACTTTAGTAGCTAAGGTAGCTAAGGTAAAGACATATTTCATTAGGGTTAGCTAAGAGATAATAAGACTCATCCACCTTCTTACCAACTGTTCAGTGTCTGTCACCCCTCTCTGCCAATCCCTCCACTTGCTCCCAATCGCCCAACGAATAAAATTCAAAATACTAAAAACATACAAAGCTATCCACAACTCTGCCCCCGACTATATCTCTAACCTCATCTCAAAATATCACCCAAACTGTCCTCTCTGCTTCTCTCAAGACCTCCTGCTCTTTCTCTCGTCACCTCCAGGACTTCTCCAGAGTGTCTCCCATCCTCTGGTACTCCCTACCTCAATCTGTCCGCTTAAATCTGTCCACCTTTTAAGGCGTTTCTTGGAAACTCATCTCTTCAGGGAACCCTATCCTACCTCAACATAACTGACCTTTTACTTCTTCCACTAACTCAATCTGAACAATTATTACCTTTTGTATCACTTGCCCCTCCTACTGGATTGTAAGGTCTCATGAGCAGGGTCCTCTTAATCCTATTGTACTTAAATTGTATTGTAACTGTACTGTCTCCCTCCATTGTAACATGCTGCGCAAACTGTTGGCACTATACAAATCCTGAATAATAATATTAATAAAAGGTATTATAAGACCACATGTTATTTACATTTTTTGCTTAAAGGTTTTTTTCCTTTTACCTTACTTTTTATGTTTTTTACTTGTAAGACCATATCTTTCATCTACACATGAGGCCTTGTTCACACCGAAAGCAGTGTATTCCAGAACGGTAGCTGCTGGAACGCACTGCGATCGCTCGATCAAATCATCGATCGATCAAATTTCCCCCTGCATTCTGGGGGCATGGCGTTGCATTTAATTCAATGGCACCGCTTCTGTTTAGTGCTGGACATTCCTAAAACCAGAAATTATGTTGTATTTTTTAGGAAATGTGCTATATCCCACTCCCTCAAGAATACTCACAGACCAACTTAGTCTGTCACCAATGCTGTGCCCCTGGGTACAGGCTGTAGTGGAGAAACATCAGTTGCAGAGGCAAAATTGTTCCCAATAAGCAAGCAGTGCTTTATATTATATTCATTTACATCAGTCCCTGCTCTCAATGAACTTACAATCTACTGACTTTTTAAACATGTTTTCACTGTTAACCTAAAATAGAACTAAATGAATATACCTTTAAAGTGTTATATTTGATGGCTGTTTCCCTAATGTTATGGGCCTGTTATTGTTTTTGTTTTATAATCCACAGATGTTATATACAGTGAAAAAAAAAAGAATGATCTAAATAACATTCCTTTGCATTTGTTCCTTTAGTGAGCATGCACATGAGTGGTTGTGAAATCTGTTTGAAATATATTCCCTTGGAGAAATGTAAACAAGTGGTTTTCATTGTGATATTTGGTAAGTTTTCATGGCATTTTTGCAGTTTTCATGCAGCTAAATACCAGAAGTAAATGTATTTTTTAAATCTGTCTAACCAACATATCTTTATTTAATATCAAAATCCCCTGCAACACAATCAGATGATCTTTCCTGTTTATTGGACAGGATGAACAATATATTGTCATTTATCCTCTGTGGTTTCATTGTGATGACACGGAATGTAATGCTATCTCTAGGTTTCTCTGGCTGTATAAATTTATGTATATAGTCCCAGTGGCCACATTATAAGATAAACGTGCATTTTACCCCCCAAAAAACAAACTGAAGCTGGCCATACACTGGTCAATTTTCATATGAACGTTCATATGAAAAATCTCATCACTACATTTGATATCATCAGAGATTAATGCCGTTTGATATGATATTTCATTTGATTTTAACATTCAATTTTGGCAATCAATGGAGTTTCCTGATCGAAAACCACAATTACTGTAAGAATTTCATTCGCTCAACAAAAATTTTCCATGCTGCTCCTTCGAGTTTTTTACATTACTGGTCTCATGGTCAAAATTGATTGTCAAATTGACCCCATTAACTTTTGGAAAATCAGACAAATGTTCTGAAATCTATTTTTTAAAAACTAAATTATAACTGTACACAGGGCCGGTGCTAGATTATTTTGCGCCCTAGTCAAGACCAGCTACTGCTCCCCCCCAGCCCCCTCCCTCTGCGGCTCAACCCCCAAACC
>NW_017306558.1:183708-183944 GCF_000935625.1 Nanorana parkeri
CCCCCCTCCTGCAGCACAACCCCCAATCCCCCGCTCGGGTGGCCCCATTCTCCTGCCGGATAACTTCCGCAGGCAACAGGTGGATATAATTTAATTTAAAGTAGCCAATAGCAGTCTGGCTATTGAAAACCCACCCATTGAGCAGAGGAGCGGACCTGGGAGAGAATGCTGCCATACAGTTCCGCTCCTCTGCTCAGTGGGTGGGTGCAATAGCCACCCTGCTATTGGCTTTTGCA
>NW_017306558.1:184358-211487 GCF_000935625.1 Nanorana parkeri
GGGGGGGGTGAGTGATCGAGGCTGCGACCTAATTAGCAGTGCGCCCGGGGCGGCTGCTTTGTTTACCTAGCGGTAGCACCGGCCCTGTCTGTGTACCAAGCTTGGGAATGACTTTACTATAATTCAATACAAAAAGCATGCAGACAAGTTTGAGGGAATTCAACTATCACCTAACCAAACATTAAAACAGGAAACATCAATGATTTAAAGTGTATTTCCACTTTTGCAGCCAAATTGGGATAACAACGATTTTAGATTTTACATGTTTCCAATAACGTAACTTAAAAAAAGTTAAAACTGCTGCTTACATATTACTTGCTCTTTCCTGGAAGACTTTTTTTCTTTTCACTGAATTTTCCTCTGGAATTCAAAGGGGGTTGGGAGTCAAACTTAAAATGAATTAACCCTGTCTATACTGTGTTGACAGATCTCATTATTAGTTGTAAACTAGAGTAAACACTGTAAACACTGTCCTACGAAAAGGTTAAATAGAAGCATTGCATGTTGATGAGAGGAAGCTCAGAGTGTCTCTAGACTTTCTATGGCGATAGCCAGAGTTTACAGTCACTTTGAAATTGTACAGAAATACCCAAAAGGCCTGCTACCCAGACGCATCTAAACAGTAAGAAATATTTTGTAAACATTACTTTCAGTATTCTGTGTGAACAGGGCCGGATTTACTCTCCCTGCTGCCCCAAGGCCAGGTTCTGCAATTTCCGGACCTACTGATCTCTTTTATGCTTTTTGTTGATCAGACACATTGGACAAGAATGGTCAGACCTGTTCAAGCTGTCAAGAAGTCCAGAACCCCTCATAAAACTTATTGTGGTGTTCAGAAACGTATCTCTGAACACACAGCACATAGGACCTTGAAGAAGGTACAGGAGCAGAGGAGCATGTCAATTTCTATGCCAGACAGCTAGGAAGAGAAAACGTAAGGTAAAGACCGCATATAGGACAAGCAAAACTGGCCTATAAAAGACTGAAAAAGCATTGCCTGATCTGATTATTTCAAATCCTGTTGAAAAAACGTCTCTACTTTTATTGAATGTACAAAAATGCTTGCTGTATGCTTATTATTTGTTGATGGTTATTTTGGTTAGATGTGTGCAAGGAGTTTATACCCATAAAATAAATTAAATCAAGTGTCATTTTATATTGTACAAAACTGATCAGATAGTAGACAAAGGTCGTTTTTTTTTTTTTTAATCAACATGGAAGAAAATTCAAAGGCAGCCATTGTTTGTAAACAGGGCATACAGAAACAGCAATATATGGGTTCAAAACCTAACATCAACATTATTTAGACCCCCTGGATAGACTACATCTACCCATCTAATTTTCAAAGGGAATTCGTAACACTGAGTCACTTTTCTCAGGGTTATCATTCTTGTGCCAAGAGGGGCATCACTGTCCCACATCCCCTCAATATCTTCATTATTTAAAGTAACACTAAACTCGGGAGTTCAATCTTAAAAATGCATTCAAGTGCCTTAACTATTAACAAAAATGTAGCTTATTTGTGTATCACTCAGCTGTAGATCCTCAAATTGTGAATTGGTGCTGACACTGCCCTTCCTTCTGGAGGGACCTACTTTTGTTCCCCATTGTCCCTGTGTGTGTTACAAAGTAGCCACCGCTCCTCACAGAATGAATGAAGCAGTAGCAGGAAGATGCATGCATTTCTGTGGGCCGCGTCAGTGATGAAGAAAATATTACCAAATCTCACAGACAGCAGTGCTTTAGATCGCACACTACACATATGCAACTATGAGGCTGTAGGCACAGGAATCCATAGGCACTCTCACATACCTGTAAGGGCATTGCTGTTTTTCAGGAGACATTCAGTACAAAAGGGACATTTTTTAGGGTAATGCTTAGACACATTTCTAGATGCTCCCTATAACATATCAGATCTTCACTTTTTGAGTTTAGGTGAACTTTACATCTTTCCCCCTCCATCCAGAATTAACTTCATATTCACTTAAATATCAGCCAGTATGCTTTTTAGAATTGAGTGTGTGCTTTAAGAAAAATGTTAATCCCAAAAATTAGTCCCACTTCCAAAAACACCCCCGCGGTCCTGGAGGTATTTATCAGACAAATCCCTCACCCTTACGCTGGGCACACACCTTACAACCATCGCAAGACTTTTGTAAGGTGCCTATCTTGCATAGGCAGATCGCACTTGCGATGATCGCAAGCCACGCCCCCTGAGGGGCAGGCTTCCAATGACTGCAATGCCGAACGGGCAGTGTGCGCTTGCGCACACCGGCCCGTACGGCTGTTATCGTACGGACATGCCACAAACCCGCCGAACATCGTACGATGCTCGGCGGGTTTTCGAACATGTCCGTAAGTTTAAAGTCGTGCGACCTTACAGTAGTAGAGGTTGCACGGCTTCCACACACCTTACGATAATCGTACGATCGTGGGATTTCCCGCGATTATCGTACGATTAACGTAAGGTGTGTGGGGACCTTCAGAATTGCCCCACCTACTCCTATGCAGTGGAGGTATAGAAGAGCAGTCGTTTGTAACTGTAATATTTTCTCATTACATATGCAGACTTTGCCTCCTGCTTTGCAGTGCTACAAAATGTTTATTGCTCTTAGTCAAATTCAAGTCTATGAGTTGACCGAATACCAAAACAAAAATATGCTCCCTGTTATGTCACATGTGTACTCTAGAAAAAGTGGGGTTGATTTCCTATAGAAGCAGAGAATATTTACTTTAAATTATTTGAATTTGCATGGGAATTTTCACTTAGCTGAGTGAATGTGGTATGAATTTACTCTAAGAATACCCAATCATGCCAAACAGAATTAAAAAATAAATACAATTTTTGCCTGCACATAATTGTATTATTTAAGTCAGCAGAGCTTTACTTCATTCACTAAGCTAAGAGAAAATCCCCTTGCAAAGTGGCAATTCACTTTGCTAAGCGAACAGCTGATACTCCTTTAGTAAATCAACCCAATTGTGTCAAATACAGAGCTCCCTCTAGTGGCTAAGTTGTATATCTTTGAATTTACTGCAAAGCAAAAAATGGAACTTAAAGGAGAACTATGAGGTGAGTGTAAATCACTCATCCTCATAGTTCGAGCCGACGTGTGACAATGAAACTGTCACACGTCGGCTCAAAAAATCGGGAAGTGAGCGAACGCATATCGTCGCTCACTCACATCTCGATCATCTCCCCGCAGAGAGCGATGACTGTCAATCACGGCTCCCTGCAGGGATACCGCCCTCCCCGCTCCGATCCTCCAGCTCTGACTGGAGGAACGGATGGGGGAGGGGGCGGGTACAGCTGGCTCTGCCTCTAGATAGGCAGCTGTCATTCACACAGCTGGGTGGATCGCGAAAGCATTGTCGGGATCCGTCCCGGCTGCGGCACTCTCAGTATACCGCGAGCTGTAGCTCGGGATATACTGAGCTTTGGGTCACTGGAGGACGCTAGTATATGTGTGATACTGGGTTTGTTTCGCTCCTGGAGATGTCAAGCTCTTGTGTATAGCCCTTTTTAGACTGATTTGTCAACCCCGCCTGTATCCAGTTTAACAATACAAAAAAAGAGATGTGCGAACTGTCTTACAGATGAAGGCAGCTCAAGGGTTAATCATCGGCTGGGACAAACTGCAATGTCAGATTTTAAAGAAATTTATCTATTTATTACTGATCGAAGACATGCAACAAACATTAGTGGACACATAGCTGACAGTTTCCTGTCAAAATGATTAAAAAACGATGACTAGTCTGACTGACTTAGATCTGTGGTGAGGTGGATAGATGTCCCTTCATTGGCCGTACATGTATCTCCTAGATTCCTAAGTTCTATGGGTTGTTTTTGATACTGGAATGTATCTAAGTTAACCCTGGGAAACAGTTCGCACATCTCTTTTTTTGTGACGCTAGTATATGTCCCTTAAGACTCTTAAGAGAACTATGAGGAAAACCCTTACCCCATAGTTCTCTTTTAAGCAAGCTTGTGAACATGTGAGTTACATTAAAAACTATTTTAAGGTATAAACTGGAATAATAAATCAAAATGTGTTCCCTACAAATACACTACAATTTCCCTTTGTCTCTTTTACTGCCACAGATATAAATTCTAAGTCTGTGGCAGCACAGGCCTGTGAATTGCCTCTTCCTGTTATAGCAGCGGGAGTCAGTTTAAATTGCTGAAGCTGACTCCCAGCTTTTTCCTGGAAGTAATTTGGGCAGCTATAAAGCCAGCTGATGACTTTCATGAGTCCTGAAACATTCAACCATCCATCCCCACCCCACACACATGCTCTGCTGCCCCTCTAGCATATAAATACTGTCTCTGCCAACTGAGGATTGCCTATAGATGCACCCTACAAGTAGTGAATCCGGTTTCTGACATGAAGGATTGTGAAAACTGAGGTACCAGAGAGAGCTCTGCCACCATAATTGGAAAAAGCAATATAGTTTTAAAGCCTAACTCCAGATTCAGTATCCCATCACCGTTCCAACTCCCTTCAGTCCAGTGATTTCGCAGGTCCTCTTTGCCCTCATCTTCCTCCAGCAGTGGGTATTCCTTAATTCTGCAGAAAGCTGCACCATGTAATGACTCTGTAGCATTCTCCTGTGAGTCCAGGACGTGGGTTGAATAACACTGGATGTCAGTCAACTTGGAAGAGGAGCAGTGCAGCATTGATGGATTGGCGAGCCTGAGACTAAGGGGTTGATTTACTAACCTTATAAACACACCACGAACGTGTATACACCTCTGCAGTGTGTTCCCTCCCAGCATGATCTATGGGTGGAATCTAAACACCTTTGTAATGTGTACACACCCAGCAGGTGTGTTGTGCAAAGCCCTGAAGGAATTCCAAGGTGATGTTGGGTAAATTAGCTCTATGTTGTGTTGCTTGCGTTGATGAATGCAAGGAATGTAAATGCATGAGCTAACCATTTTTGTCTAAACTGTGAAGCAGCATTATATATGCATCATGTGCATGATTTTTACATATATGGCATTAGTGGAAATATGCTTTTAGAGACTTTTTGGTTGATAAATAAGTTTTGCTGTGTGAAAATCACACACACCTGGTGTGTGTGTGTGTTTAGGTTAGTAAATCACCCCCTAAAACTCATAAAACAATGTAAATAATTGCTTGTTTAAAAAAAAAAAAGGATAATTAAGAGCTGTAGCATGATTGTTTTATGAGGATACTGTCCTTTGCCATTGCCTTCACATATTCTTTAATCAACCTTGGATGATGGTGTCCTCATTTAAGTCTAGAACCAAGGCTGCGTAATTACAAAAGTAGAGATCAGTATGTCCCAGACAATAAAAGAAGAACCTGTCAGCAGCACACACTGAGAAAACTGTAACAGAATCATATTCTCTCACACAGTATATTATCCTACAAAGCTAAGGAGGGTTCATGTCAAACCATTGCAGATCAGATCACATATATAGCTCAGAGAGCATCATTAAGAGAAATGTGGGACACTTAAGTCTATTTGTGAAACTACTGAAGAATTGAAGAGGAACAACATCATAAACTGATATACAAAGGACACAATCTCAGATGGCCTCCCATTACTAGAAATAACAGAAAGATGTCTGCAAGAGCCTGGAAGTCCTAAAATGCAGCACAACATGGGTGTGCTCTTCAAAGTGAAGAAAACAAAAGTCCTGGTATATCAGAAACAATATCAAACAATCCAATGGTACGCCATTCAAACTGTATACTGAGACTGATGGCCAAACTAGAGCTGCAACAACTATTTGATTAAATCGATTGTAATCGATAATGAGAATCATTGGCAACTATTCTCATCATTGATTAGTTGATTTACGATTGATTTGCTGCTGCTCTGCTCCTCTGTTCTCCTCCCCGCTGGTGCTGGCTGCAGTGGTCTGTGTCCCTTTCAATCCCCTCTCCTCTCCCCGCCTGTATCTGCAGAGGCAGCGGGGACACAGACCACTACAGCCGGCACCAGCCGGGAGGAGAGACCACTGTGACTGCATTCCCCTGCTGCCTCCCTGTACCTCTGCTGCTGCCCCATTCCTCCTGTTGATATCAGATGTCTATTATTTGCCCTTGTGTCCTCGTTCTCTGCTGCGTAAGGACGGCTGTATGGAGAGAAGAGAGGACACAAGCGCAAGATTGAAGAAAATAGGTCACCAGCACTCCATAAGTTAAAATGAATGAGTCCTTTTAATGGACAATGATGTCACAGAAATCCAACATGAGCCGACGTTTCGGGGCCACACAGGGTCCCTTCTTCAAGGCAAGAGATGTGACAATGTAATAACATCCACAAGCTACATATATACCCCATGTAATCAAATCATTAGTGATGTACACGCCCCCAGTGATGTAAAAACGGCGGGAAAAAAGGCCATTTTGAAAAAAAGAACAGAAAAAACTCTATATGATATAATCTCATTTAACGTCATCATATATAAAACATCATATATATAACATCCAAACTACTTACTGGACGGTCCCCGCAATCTGATGCTCAAGATCAATGCCATGGCTGTGTGTCATCCGCCGTAGAGTTAGTCAGTACGTGGCAGGGATATATCTGATGGCTGTTCGTTACTCCATAGTATGTGGCGCGTCGCTTGGTATCGGCGTATTCAATACGCGTCATCAGTAACCATAGCGATCGGGAGATACAACTCTCCTCTATACTATATTGCGCATGTGCCAAACTATCCGCAAGGTTCAGTACGGGTGAAGCCAGTATACAACAGGTATACCGGTGTCACTGTCAGAAAAACAAAGCATAGAGCATCAGATCGGGGGGAGAAACAGAGTAATTGAGATAAAACATATAAATAAGATATAATGAGATATAATAAGGCTATTAATTATCACCAATAAACATAATAACAGACGGACATAAAACAGTAATACAGACAAAAACAAAAACAAAAGAACACAGGGAAGAAAGACAAAGCACGGTGCCATCCGTGAAGTTACTTCGAGCACCATTTATTTGATTGTTGTCCGGGACTGCTGAAAGGTGTGCGGAGGGCACCTCCATCAATTGCACAGGACACAAGCGCAGATAATAGACTGCTGATATCAACAGAAACAACCCATTGATCAGTAACATATGATAGATGCTTGAGTAACAAGTGAATAAGAAAATAGTATAAAAAGTGGGTCTTGGTCCTATGTATCCTTGTGGTCCCACCGCAGAACTGAGGAGGGGAGAAGAGGGGAGACCCTATGATCCCCATCTTGTTGGATAGTTTCCCATCCATCCTGAAATACCTCTGTAGATATATTGCCTCCTATCCCTTGAGAAAGCTGACCTGCGACCATGCCACAGCGGAAAGACGACATCTTCAAACTGTACAGAGGAATGAACTGCTCAATAAGAAACTAAGTATTTATATGTATAAGATCACTACAGTAAAATGTTCAATTTATATGTGGCAGCAGGAGGCAATAATTGAGGGAGATTATGTTTGTGAACATTGTTTTTAATGTTATTTTAATATTTGAATGAGATTATGTTTGTGAACATTGTTTTTAATGTTATGTACATTTTATATGGAATAAATGAAGGTAGTAGCAAGCAGTAGATATATGCAAAAACTTTAAAAAAAAACCTTTGAAACAGGTTTACACTTACCTGTGTCTACGCCGCGAGCCTCGCCCGAAAATCTGAAAAATCTCAGGCGGGCGCAAAGCATCTTGGGACGGGTGCATGCGCAATTCAGATTTTGTCCGGGAGACGAGGAGAGACACAAGGTCTATGGACGCCTGCACCCGCATGCAGACACCGTGCGATAGGAAGTGCCAGCAAGGACAGATGTGTCAGCGCTGGATCGGAGACCCGCCACAGAGCTGGAGAGAAGACTGAAAATGACAGGGAAGAAGAAGAAGAAGATCGGATTAAGAAACATAATTTAAGGTAAGTGCTGACACTAACATTGGGGGAGGGTAAAAAATGTATATTTTAATGTCACTTTAACATTCCAGAATACTAAGTATATCATGTAACAAATATATTATCAAGAAGGTCATTAGCTAAATTGTTGTCAAAGTATTGTGTTAAAGCAGTAGTGTCACAGGGTGGGTGCGGGGGGTGCAGCCCGCACCTGGGTGACACCATTGGAGGAGGTGACCCCAAAATGAGTGACAGTCATTTTGATGTCATCCCCTCTAAAAAGTCGGGCACTCGGTCACGGACCGAGAGCCCGACAGTGTCAGGAGAGAGGAAGGGACCCCGACGGCATACATCATCCTGCCGGGTGAACGTCCGCTCCTCTCTCTGCTGGCTACCATTACTAAGATCGCCACCGGCAGGCGTCAATTAGATGACCGTGCATGCGCGATGACGTCACGGCGGGGCACCAGGACACCACTGGTTAAAGAATATAATTTCACTAGTTGCATACTGAATTCCAATAGGATCTTAATAGGGCCACTCATGATGACATTAATACTTGTTGTAAGGTGTATAGTTGGTTGAAGCATCATAGTTTATTTGCTAGTGGGGAGTTTGGCGTGTTGCCTTTCAAAAGAATCGAACCTGAATCGGTAAGGCATTGAGTTTGGTCCTTATTTTTTCAAAAGTTTGAATGTCAGTCTTAGTCAAAATTGGTAACATTCTCATGTAGCTCTGTTAAATTGGGTTTAAAGCTCGTTAATTTGGCACAGTCTTTCCTTTTTCTTACAGAAGACAGTTCAAACATTACTTTAGCTGTAAAAATGAGTTAAACATTTATTAAAATACAGCAGCAACTATTATCGCTAATGATTCAGCTTTTTCTCTGATGAATTATTTTCTACACAATTAAATACATTATATTTTGAGAGAGCTTTTTTTCTCCAAATGTTCCCTGGATCTGATTATATGCCAAAACTAGAATTTAAATGAACTATTTTTTATTGTGTATTTCAGAAAATTATAAACCAGTCTACTTAAAGTGGACCTGTACTGACTAATGTAATGTTGAAAAGAAGGCATTATAGAGTGCCTTAGATTTTATATTTATTTATTTATTTCACAGGTAACATTTTTATTAGACAAACAAGGTAATACACAAGCAGTGAGTACAAAATTGGATACAATGAAAATGGTTCAACGTCGAGAGCAATATGTCGAAATAAAGTATATCGTAAAAAGTGCAACGTCATATCAAAAGACAGAAATTGTTAACATTAAGTAAATGAACCATAAAGAAGCCCAGGAATTGTTAAATAAAGACAAATGGTAGATAAACTGAATGGTGGGGAGGTGTACCAACAGAGTGATGTCATTGTAGCGGGAACAAGTGGAAATGGAGCTCGGTAATCAGGGTGACAAGAGAAATAAGAGCAGAGTAAGGGGGTGGAACACAGAGGGAGGGGAGGGGGCAGGAAAGGGGAAACAGAAGGAAGAAAAAAGGAGGAAAGGAGAAGTAACTTAGGAAGAAAGAGAAAAAGGATCACCCATTGGGGAAGTGGTCTGGGAAGAAAATAAAAAAAAGGGGGGGAGGGGGTAAATTAGAGGTGGAAATAAACAGCAGGGAATCAGATTTGAAAGGAGGGAACACGTGTTATTCTGACATTCTGATGCATCCAGACGTCTGAATATGCCGATATTCATCTGAATTTCAATTCGGAAAAACAAATCAAATCACATGTTTAATAAACTCTCACCTTTTTTCAATAATGAATCCAGATTAAAAAAATATATATTTCTATCAAAGTATTCCATTCATTTTTTCCCCAAACATTTACAGTCATCATGTTTCCGAGCTACTGCCTCCAACTCTCTCAGCTTGGCTTCCCTGAACTTCCTGTCTGGTACAAGATCACAAGGAACAGATAAGATCTCCAGAAGCTGTTTAGCCACTGGTTTGGGGAAGGGATAAAGAAAGAGGAGTGGGGTGCATGGAGCAAGAAAGTGGCTTGCCTTGGTGGGCCTGTGTGTTTGTGGAGACACAAATACACAGGCATCTTACTAGCACACACAAGGGTGGCTCCATAAGACCCTGCAAGGGAAAGGAGACACCCTAAAACAAGATCAGGACCAGTGCTTAAGAGGTCAGCTGATTCTGCAGGAAACTAAAACTTATAAGAATCAAGAAGCAGCATCCATTTTAAGTGATTTAATCAGCATTTGAAAAAGCTTAAAAATATTTCAATATTTTTTTTTCAAACAAACTTTATTCAGTTTTTCGGTTACTCCCAGGAGGGGAATAGCCTTTTTACCACATGAAGTATAGTTAAGACAATTTGAGGTTACTCACAGCAACCCCAAAACTTAAACCAAAAATTCTAACTTTCTAACATTCCCAGTCTGGTTGCCACATGTACAATAGTTATCATATTCTGTACTTGATATATGTTCGTAAGGATGGTGTAGGCAAATCATGGAATACATCAACACTGCATATTAAGGCAACTCCAGGACCCCCAGGCTATTTGCCAGTTGGCTCTTAGATAATATTTCGATTTTAATATCACCTTAATTCATAATTGTGGTCACCTGCAATGACCTACACAAGATAAATGTATTCACACAAAATTGTTAGTTAAATAAACATGTAAATAATTAAATCCTTTTTACAAAAGACCATTGCAATTGTATAATCCTTTTTTATATTCCACTTTATTTTCAGAAGCCTCTTTCAGATTTAATTTTTATCATCTTCCATTATAGCTGTCAGACCTTGGTGTGATGCTGGACCAGCATGACTTATGACAGTATAAAAATGTTCCTTAGAAAATGTGGCTAAATGTCTGAAATGAGGAGTAGAGGGAAGACCCCCCACTTTACAATGAATTAAACTGACATGCAGTCCATTACATTCTTACTGGGACAAATAGAAAGATTATGCCAATTCACACGAGTCCTGCAGTCTGAATCGCACATTCCCAGCTAGAGAATCAGCTAGTTAAAGCTAATTTAATTCAAGCCATAGGAAAGGAAAGTCAGCAATTGCTACCACACTGTTTAATTCAAACTAGAAGCATAGATCCTGAATGATGCACTGAACATGAATAATTATTGTCATCTGTGTTAAATGTCCAGTGAGATGTAATTATGTGTAGCATAAATGTAGCCAATCTACAGAATCAGCTGCAATTTCAGTGCGATTTTCTCACCTAGAACACTAAATGCTGTTTTCTATTACATAGATACCATCCCATACAGAAACAAAGAATTTATAGGGTAGCTGTAGATGCATGCACAAGTACATTGATGCAAACTATGTATTATGATATTACAATTTGAGCACAGCATGCAACTGATATATTTCCTTTTATGTTTTCTTCCTATAAATCTGTTCAGTTGTCTAAGTAAATAGTAAAAACATTCTGAAAAAATAGAATACAGACATACAGAACATCTGTACCTAATCTACGCCATGATCATGCTGAAGGTGCTGGGAGCCCAAAACATCCATTCCCAGCTGATGATTGCTGTCATTTGACAGTGGTCACCTGACCAAGCCATGCAGTACAATAGGACACAGAACATATAGATACACAACCTGTGGTGCAGATGACAATATGTTCCTTAAACTCTAAATGGATTAATAAATTCAACAAACTTTCTTTTTCAAAAGAATATGACAAAAATACACAGAAAAATTTATTTACTGTACATCTACTATCTGATTTTATATATATACACATACATACATATATAGTCCAGTGAAAGAGGAGGCACTCACCGGTCTTGTAATAAAGCAGCATAGATACAATTTGTTGATTGACGTTTCAACAAGCCATTGCTTCTTACTCAAGAAAGCTTGTCTTGAGAAAGCAAACAGCGCCGTGCCGAAATGTTGATCAATAAATGTATCTATTCTGCTTTATTACAAGACCTGTGAGTGCCACTTCCACTGGACCGTTTGTATCTAATTGCCAGGCAGTTTTTACTCTTATCTGTTTGTATCTAGTGCAGTGCATGATAAAATTGACTCCTGCTATAAAAACGGCCGCCTATATATTGTGTCATTGGGATTTTCTTACTAAAGTCTATTCAATTTGCAAGGAAATTCTTATTTAGCTTCGTGAATTTGGTGAAGCTCTGCTGACTTCCATCATCCAATCATGTGGAAGCAAAAACACTGTTATTTTTTTATTTTCCCTTGCACATGATTGGATATTCTTTGCAAAGTGAATTTTCACCACATTCACTAAGCTACGGGAAAACTCCCCTGCAAAGTGCAAATTCTCTTGCAAACTGAACAGCCTATTTGACTTTAGTGAATCAAATCCATTGACTCAAAACAAGCCAGACTAAAGTTGGGTATAAACGTATATATTTTATTAATTCAACCTGCGGGCTAATTCAGCTGAAATTTGCTCCGTGTGAACCCTACTTAATGCCTTCAAATAGCTAAAACATTTGGGAAACTCAAATTTCAAGATCATCTTTGGCCAATTGGAAACTGCACATCACTTCACCCTAGAAAAACAGAGCCTGAAGTCATTTGAGTCAAACATTCCAGTAGATAGCTAAGGTGAAGCTCCAGTTTCATTATGGAATAAAAACCCTCCATGATTTTTGTTTAATAAAACAAACTTTATTGTACATTTTTATGTTCTGGATATCTTGAAATAACCACTGCCATGATTTCCTAATACTGACTGTAAGGTAGGAGGGTCTGCCTTAAGTTTAGGCACCTAATCTCAGTTTTGAAATATAAAAATAACACTGATAGGACATTATATTTACATAAACAATGCACAAAATGCCCTCAGTTTACATAGTTGTAAGAAAGTTGACATTCTTTAGACTTTTAAAAACACGTCCATTTAATCCCCCTAAATATTTTTGAATAGATGCTGATAATTACATTCACATAGATTTAGTTTTTCCCATTATTCTACGCAATGTAGAATAATGGGAAAAACTAAATCTATGTGAATTCTGCCTTCTGCCATTCTGCCTTCCTAAAATCTCACATCAGTCACACATGCATGATGCAGAAGCACTAAGCTCAGAAACTAGTACACTGTTTTTTCACTGCTCCCTTATAACTCCAAATCTCCTCCCTAATGTCTTGCCTACATCTCCACTTCCTCTCTACTTTGCCAGCCTCTCCTACAGCCTGGAGCCCAGCTGCATGTGACATGTAGTGCAAGGCATTGTGGGAGATTAAGAAGACCAGGACTTAGATGACCCAGAAGCACAAAAAAACAGTAGAAGCTGCTACACAAAAGGGATATGCAGTATTTTTAAGAAAATATTTTATTTTGGAGCATAATAACAAAGTATTTTTATTTATTTCAGAATGCTTGTGATGTTGGTGTATTTAGATCTCCTTTAAAAACATAAACCTAGAGGTGCCTGCATCTACCTTGAGTTATCTTAAAACACATGCCCGGAGCCCCCAAACCCCGCCTTATTTTGTTTATAAGTAAAAATGTTTTGGGTGAGATTCTATTTTTTTAAATAAAAAAAACACACTCACTGACTTGATATCACCCCTGGAAAGTCACTGTACAGCAGAGCTGAGTGTGAGATGCAGAAGCAGCCCAAGGAGCCAGTCAGCTCATGTACTGAATTGGAACATGTTGAAAGGAAGAGAAAGTGGAGCGACAGAGATATAGACTTTACTCTGTGTTGCTTCCGCTTCCCTGTCCAGTTACAGGCTGGGGGCGGGCTCATGATGACCTGGGCTCAGAGGATGCGGGTTGAGTGATGCTGACCATCATTCAATGCTGAAGACTGAGGACATCTTGTAGTAGAATATAAGTACTGTGGGGGACAGCTTCACATTGAAGATATTTTAGCAAAAGTTGATCTTCTTTCTTCTATTTTGTAAAGGGCTATTAATTTTTCTGGTTTCATTTTTAGCTTGAGTTTTGCTTCAAATATTAGGCATAAATATTTTACATTTACAGGTTTCAGTCAGGGGGTGGAGGTCTAGATTCCTCGTCACATGTTTACCAGGCTAGTTTTAGCTAATTTTTTTTATAAAAGCCTGAATTTGTTTTTCCAGAGTTTTCCACACACACCTTGTCCCCAAGCCGATGAGGAAAAGGGCCTGGTCGTTATGGGGGTCTGCGAACAGGGGGGCTCATCTGCATCTGTATGCCCCCTCTGAACATTTGTTTTCTTGCCATGACAGCTCACTGTCCTCAAATGGCATGTAAACAAATGGGCGGCGTTAGTCCTGTGACGTCACAACTCGCTCTATTTGTTTAGATTCAGGCCAGAGCTGTCGTTTTGTGGCTGGATTTCAGCGGTAGTGGTTGGGCCGCCGGGCCTTTTTTTTACTTCGGCGAGCATTCGGCTATTCACTCTGCTGTTCAGGCCCCTGAGAATAGGAGTTAACAGCAGGGAATGAACTGCCGAACGTTCGCCACAGTTGATCCAGCTGTGGCATTGGATGAGGCGAACGGGTTCTTCACTTTGGTTTGGCCGAACGTGCTGAAGCTGTTCGGCTGAACCAAAGGGAGGTGAAGTGTGCTGAATGCAGCCGATGTACGGCTTCATCTTCAGTTATTCAATAATCCCCTAAATTTCAGCCACAGCAAAATGAAGCATAAAAACATTTGACTGGAGAAAGGACTATTTATTTTGTGGCGCTTATTGGAAAATACAACTGTCACAATTTATGTTTTAGAACCTTGATATGTGATTTCAACTTTTTTTCCAATTTAGCTTCACAGCAAACTCTCCACAATAGCTCTTAACTTTTCTTTATAATCTTCTTTTCTCTAGCTTTGCACATATATTGCACATATAGGGAAGAGTAAAGTAGGGTATACATGGTTCTCCACAGATTCCTCCATGCTGAATAGCTTGGATGGACGAATCCCCCGCTGTTTCTCTTGCATTCTGATAAGCACTGTTGGCCCAGAGATTTTCCAAGATGTTCCTTCAGCAAAAGACTTCTGCTAATTGAATAGGGTCGATTCCAGCGGAATTGGCTGAAATTTGCTCAGTGTATACCCTACTTTAGGGTAGGGTACCTGCTAAAAATATTTATCATCTACTGTATATTTGTCCTGTGACCATTGTCCCCTTGATAGAAAGTAATAGGTGAGTGGCATGGGGGTTACACTGATGTAGGTAAGTAAACTTTGCCAACTTTGTGACTTGAGAAGTCTGCAGAAAGATAACTAGAAATCGCAAAAATCATCTCAAACAAAATAAAAACTGTTGTGGAACAGAAAGCAACTCAAAACAATGTTTCTGGTTCCTGACAGAATCTCTACGCTTCTTATTCTCACCACAGTGTGAATGGTGTTACAACTTATGTAAGTGTCCCTTGCACCACTCACTTTTGTCAAAGACAAGTTGGGCAGCTGTTTCTAGAGTCTTCTCAAGAGTACCTTCTGCTCTGAGCCCTGGTGACAGCCAGACCCTAGTAGAATAGTGGAAAGCATGCCTTATGAAAGGTTGAGTACAGTTCCTCTGACTATCTATGACAAATATAAGCATACAAAAAGGTCCCATGTGCATATTTATTTTAGCCCTGGGACTTCCCAGCAGCAAACCATACACCCCTTGCTGCTTCTCTGCATAACAGCTCAAACAAGGGTTTTTTTTTTTTTTTTTGCATAACATATTAAATCTTTTTGGTCTGCCAAAAGATTTACACAGCTCAGCCAGGATCCTGACCTGAGTTTTCTGTACTGCAGATAATCAATACAAACAGAATACCTCTTTACCCCCAGCTTTTGATTGGACAGGATTGGATTGGATCAGCAGCAGACAAATTAGGTTTGCACTCTTCTTTCCTCCTATTAGCATATTCCTTGTTGGTGCATATGCACTGTAACATACCTGATTGACTCATAATAATTACCCTTCTACTCCCATTCTAAGTTCTAATAGGGATTACAAAATGCTAATACATAGTTAAATTCAGATATTTACACCACTGGTATTATAAAATACATTTCATTATTTGTACTTATTTAAGGATCATTGAAGATGACCAGACTAAAGTTAGCAGGATCATTAAATTTGACAATAATTCTATAAGCAGTTTGCCTACCTAATTAACTTCACATTCTTTTTATTTTTCTTTACAATTGTACAAAATTCACAAATGTATACATATCCAGTATGTATATGTACAAAAGACAAATAAAGTAATACTGGATAATACCAGAAATAAAATAACTGAACACACTGTGTCATTCTCGAATGATTCCTTATAACATAACTAACAAATGGCCAAATACATCCTTTAACCTCCCTGGCGGTATGATTATTCAGGATTTTAGCATCCCAAAGCGGTACATTGTTTTTCATGGAAATTTGTTGTTTAATATTGTAGGCCTGTAATTCTTAGTAAATCTTGGGAATAACTCACCTAAATCTGTTCAAACAAGAGTCCAGTAGACATCCTGGGTATGATAAAGTTTGAAACACGAAATTAAAAAATTATAATATAATAAATTATAAATAATCATAATAAAAATTCACTTAAAGTCACTTTTTAGTGTCTGAGGACTTTGAGGAATTTCCGAGGAATTTCCCAACAAATCGCTATCGCTCAATTCTGCAAGTGATTCTAATTTACTATTGATGTTTTCTACCTCGTCTAAAACTGCTTTTGACCTAAAGGGACGCTTTTTGGATGCCATGGACGCTCACAAGTTTCCAGGCAGAAAGAACAGTAAAAGTGCAGGCAGGGCACTGGACAAAATTGTAGTGAAATAGTTTAATACATAAGTGTAATCATAGCAGATTACATTGTATTCTGTGTATTCTGTGTAAATGTCATTTTTCACTTTTGCATTTCCCGCTGTCTCCGCCCCCCACTGTGACGCCCGAAAACTAAACTAAAACTCAGATGCCGGCCGCGTACAGCAGAGGACGCCGCTGGCTCGCAGTGACAAGGTAAGTGACACTTTTCTGTGCATTCCCGAGTTTGGCTTGGGGTTACCGCTCCTGGTACTGAAAGTTAACCCCGAGCCAGACTCGGGAATACCGCCAGGGAGGTTAAAGGAGAAATATGCAGTGAGTCAATTACACTCATTCCCATAATTAGAGCTGATGTGTGTCATTGAGACTCACACGTCAGTTCTATTGATTGGGAAGTAAGCGAAAACATACCGCCGATCCGCTCACTTCCTAATCATCTCCCTGCCGAGAGTGGTGACTGCCAGTCACCACTCCCCTCAGGTATTCCCCCCTCTCTGATCCTCTATCACTGACTGGGGAGATGGACATGGGAGGGGGCGGGCACAGCTGGCTCTGCATCGAGAGACAGAGTCAGCTGTCAATCAGCCAGCTGGGTGAATCTTGACAGTATTGTCGGAATCCGTCCCGGCTGCGGCGCTCTCTGCATATAGCGGGCAATAGCCCACCATATGCTGCGTTTTGGGTCAAGAGAGGACACAGTATATGTCCTCCCATGACCCTGAAGAGAACTATGAAAAAAAATGTTGCCCTATGATTCTCCTTTAAGGTAAACTTACAGTGGATTTCCAAATTTACATTAGAAGGGCCAGAGCAGTTTTATCCCAAAGTCAACGTGTAGATTCACACTATAAGTCCCAAACTATGAAATTAAAGAGGACAATTTATCTTCTAATACATAACCTACAACCTACTCATAAGAGATAATCTGATTTATTCCACTGGGATATGCCAGGAGATGAGTTCATTTATCTAATAGCAATGGACTTGGGAGCCATTTATAAAGTTTCCCATAGGAATATTCTGGTGTTGTGTGGCCAATGTTTTTTGTTCAGTACACCAAATAAGCACATTTCAGGTGTGCACGAAAGTGGTAGACTTATTAGGGTAGCACTAAAAGTAATTCCTTGCTTCCAGAAATTAGCTATGACTGGACAACTTCAGATGAGGTATATGAAATCAGCTTGGGGTTGGATACAGAGTATTGGGTGGATATACCGTTATGGGTGGTCATACATACTACTTTATGTAAACAGGCTAGGAATAGAGGTCTGGTGCAGAGTATATAGCTGAATTAGCCAGTTATTGATCGCTGGTGAGACATACAAATGAGAAGGCAAATCATTCCAGTTTTCTAACAACAAGTTTCATATGTAGTAAATCGGAGTATAGAGTAAAAATAATTTGCCATGACAAAGGTGTAGAAATCTGTAAGAGAAAGAACGAGGCAACTCATACTTTTCTTGGGGTTGTGTAAAAGAGTGCAGAACACCTTCATTGTACACATTTGACAAGGTGACAATTCCATGAGATTTCCGTACAGCTGAGTTAGGAATAGTACATAGCTGTTCAAGAATTGCATTATGCCATAAAGATAAATCATTAGGCAGACCTTGAAAGCATACCAGTTGTAAATTCCACACAGAGACAGACAACTTTAGGTTTGGTAAATGCAGATCGTGAGCCTTTAGTCATACTTTAAAGGAGAACTATGGGGTCAGTGTTTTTCCCCATAGTTCTCCTTAGGGTAACGGGAGGACGCTAGTTTGTAACTAGGGTAACGGGAGGACACAAACTAGCGTCCTCCCATTACCCTAAGCTCAGTATACCGCGAGCTACAGCTACAGCTCGCGGTATACTGAGACGCCGCAGCCGGAGCGTGAGTGACAGCTGGCTCTGCCTATCTAGAGGCAGAGCCAGCTGTACCCGCCCCCTCCCGTTCCCGGCAGTCAGCGCTGGCAGATCGGAGCGGGGAGAGGGGAATCCAGCCCCTCCCCCTGTCACGGCAGAGAGCCGTGACAGGATCGAGAGGTGAGCGAACCTGGTATGTGTTCGCTCACCTCCCGATCTACTGAGCCGACCTGTGACAGTCTCATTGTCACAGGTCGGCTAGAACTATGAGGTGAGTGTAATTTTTTTTACTAAAAGACAAATTCAGTAACAATTAAAAATTATTTGGACATTCCTAAAGAAGTATTATTCCACAATAAAAATATATATGAGGGAAGTTTCTTTTTTTGCATGCAACCAGTGAAATCAAAACTCCTAATATTCATACATGTTCTAAGTCGGAATATTAAAACCAGAGGATCAGCATAAGAACATTTTCACAAGGAAGTCTTTAATGACAGTTTACACTTGTGTATTTTTCAGATAAAGCTTTCAATATGTTTTTTTTTCTAAAGATGAAGGTGCATGCAACTTACAAAAAAAAAAAATGTTTGGTGTACTATAACAACTGCTGTATAACAAAATTCATAGAGAAAAGAGTCATGACTCAACTTTCCAGCTTGACCTAAAATCAAGCATTACTATAATTACCCAGTTCTTATCAAGGTTTCCACTACAAGCATAGAATCCAAAGTGCATGCACAATGAAAGGGCAGTGCACATCAAGAAGACATTGAGCCTGCTATAAAATACCTACTGGGGACCATGTGATTGAAAGCAGACTTCTGCTTTAAGTCTTAGTTTCTTTGTATTAGCTCGTTCTCTGCTTCACAGCCTTCCACATAAGGAAATGTGTGATCTCTCTTCTGTACTCTCAATTGCTGTGTTAATGCCGACAGCAGAAAGTTAGTTTACACTAGCAACAGGCTAATCGCAATTTATCCATCGATGGCGGCCAAATGATGGGTAGATCACAACCCTGCACTGCCGCCTATCTGTCAGAAGTGGTCACCGTATTTCACCCCTCAGATCAGAGCACCAATAGACATTGCAAAGCTGAGGGAAGTCCTAGGCTCCTTCTTGGGTCTGACATATCATACTTGGGAGGAGCACCCTCACTCTACTAGGCTCTGTTGCAACTGAGATCGAGTAAGTAAAGTTTGCATAAGGGGAGGGGAATTTGTGCTGTAGGCAAATTTAGCTTAGGGGTAGTTGCTAGTATTGGAAGGGTGGTATTTTTGTTTGTAGGAGGACCTGTCTACTAGTTATTCCTGACCTCTGCACTGTGTGTTACATACTACTGACCTCTGCACTGTGTGTTACTTAGTCATGACCCCTGCATTCTGCATTACAAACTGCTGACATTTGCGTTACTTAGTACTCTGAATAACTTGCTGCCAACCCCTGAACTCACTGAACAAACCTTCTTTACTTTTTAATGGGGCCTTGCTAGGATATCTCTAAAAGAAAAAAATCATGGTGATTTTTGATCTCTTCCATGTTGCTTTAGGTAGATCTCTGCCGGTCCAGGGTTCCCTGACCCTAGTTTAGATAGAAGGGGGTACTAATCCATTAGCTGGCAAGATCACAATAAGCTATTTTGGGACACCGCGTGCCTTGGAAACAGAGGTAACTAATGCAGCTGCTTCGTGTGCCTCTGCTAAACAGCTTTTTATGCTGATTACAATAAAGGGTTACAGTGAATTTTCTATTTTTTAATACAGAAATACAAATAACAAATACATAGTTTCGGTGCAATAAAGTAAAGAAAACAAAAATAAAACAAACACTGAATTTCAGAACCCTCCAGTACTAAAAAGGTTAATGCTTTGTTTTTTTTTTTTAAAAAGTCAGATTCTGCCAGCAATAGATAAAGACACCTGCAAAGACCTGACACATAATTGGAAAGTGGGAGGACTTTAAATGGAACATCCTGTGGTTCTAGCGTGCTGCGAGAAAGTATTTAAACAGATGTTAAGCTCCAAAATGCAATCTCTGATGATAGCTGTTTTTGAAACGTTATTATCCTTTATGGTCTATTTCATTTATGCTGAATAAATACGATTTTTGTAGCTCTGTAATTTATTTACCTCCTGTTACCTTCATTGCTGTATTTTAATTTGATTGACTAGTTTTACCAGGTGGACAGATATCACTACTGCCTATCTGTCAACTATGACATTAGCATTGGAAACAACACTCATGTTCCTCCAACACCCTCTATTAACATAGCTGTTACCCAGGCTTTATAAATACTGCTGTGAATAAAGCTCCCCTGCTATGTTTAAAAATCTCATTCCTACTCTTTATTATAATAATTACTATAGGTTTGGGAAGCATTAACATCTCCAACAGAGTTCTTTAGAGTAGCATTTTAACAGTGAAAGAAAAAACATGAGACGCTGAAGGAAAGTTGTTGAACTTCATGTATACAGTTGTTCTATCTAAGAATTTTAAATAACACAGACAAACTGAAATTGTTTTCTAATACTTTTTCCGGTACAGTATTACCTGCCGAAAAGTACCCATTCTTTTTTTTATAACTCAAAGTCAGTTTTATTGATTTAAACCCCAATAGCAAAAATAAGAAAATACAAATAAACACAGAAAAGAGGTACAAAGTCAATTACATATTTCTTAAGCAGCAAGTGCCAATTAGCGTCTCAAAGACGGCTCAATATATAACCAAACTCAACAGCCTCAGGTATAAATTCAACGAGGGCTATCATCAGTCAATTTCACAAACAGTAAAAACTATCCCCTTGACAACCAACAAAGCTTTGAGAAATTAAGGTTGGCCTATGCCTGACCTAGTGCAAGTGGACGGGGATGCACAACAGTAGTGGGAAAGTATTCAGGGGTATACAGGTGCTTTTACAGTAAATATATATGCAGTGAAGGAATCTAAAACGCAGGAATGCGGAGTATGGAAGGTGTGCATGGGTCCAAGGGAGGGACAATCTAAGGAGAATAGATGGGAAAGAAAAAGAAAAGGGGGGGGGGGGAGGAAAGGTGAAGAGAAACAGAGGAGAACAAGAATTAAAAGAGCACGGCAACATAAATATTACATGAGAAGTGATACATTTAAAAGAAAACAGAATGTGAGTTAGAGCAGCAATTTATATTGGGGAGAGGCCATAAATGTCAACCAAGGAAGACAGGTAGCTCTAAATGTATCCCCAATATTATGCATAGTAGCTGTGAGAACTGTCATAGTCATTAATTCATTTACTTTGATGACCCAGTGGGCATCAGAGGGGGTGTTCCTATGCTGCACTGCAATACATCATCTAGCTGCACTGAAAAGATGAACCAATCTTAATTTGGGAAGATAATCTAAGTGAAGAGAAAAATAGCAGGGGTATGTACTAAAAGGTATCACATTCTGACCTGCTTGGGTGGCTGTAGAGACAGGATGGTGGTCACAATGTAAGGAGGACATTACAGTTATAATACAAGTCAAGACATGATGGCAAAGAGGACCCTGCTCTTGAGGGCTCCCAATCTAAAATGGAGGGGCAAGTGATACAGGAGGAGGTAGCTGTGTGGAGATGAATTGTTTGAGAATGTGATAGTTCAGTAGTTAGGTTGAGGCGGGATAGGCTTCTCTGAAGAGATGAGTCTTTTAGGGATCGCTTTTGTTAAGGTGATTGCCAGAGGCTGATACCAAGTCAGAATTCAGGCACTTCACCTGCATTTAAAAATATTAAATGATTTATTAATGAATACAGAGCTGCATTCATTTGTGTATATTGTATCTGCCTGGAGTTGTTTTTAAACCCTAGGGCTGAAGCCATTTCAGCATTGCAGTGACCTTTGTAGAATCCATCTGAAGTGTTTGAGCAGAGAGATTGTAACACAGAAAGAGTACTTTGATTTTTATAAGGCGTTGTCCAGGTTTGCATATAGACATTATGCTGCACTTGACAGCAAAGGGATTCTAAGGGCTTGTTCACAAAAATGTGGATGTATTCCTAAATGCGTTCCAGAGTGGTAGCAGCTGGAACGCACCGCAATCGCTCACAAAACTTCCCCCTGCGTTCTGGGGCGGGAGGGGGTGCGGCGGTGCACTGAAGTCAATGGCGCCGCAGCCACGCCCCCCCCCGCCCATAATGCGTTTCCGTTCCACTGCAAATGCAAAAAATAGAGCATGCAGCATGTTTTGCGTTTGCAGTGGAACGAAACAAAGGCGATGTTTTGCCATAAGTCCAATCGCACTGCGGGCAGGGGGGGCATGGCTGCGGTGCCATTGACTTCAATGCACCTCCACGCCCCAGAACGCAGGGGGAAGTTTTGTGAACGATTGCGGTGCGTTCTAGCAACTACCGCTCTAGGGCTTGTTCACGCCAAATGCAGACCAGATCTGCATGAGTTTCTGCACATGCAGTGCAGTGTATTTTGCCGCGTTCCGGGCCGTGTTTTTTTTTTATTGTTTTTTTTAGCCTTAAATGGGCTTCCAGTGCGTTCCAGGGCATTTGCGTGCATTTTTGATGCGTTTGCATGCTTTTTGGTGCGGTTCAGAGCAGAAAAATAGGGCCTGGTGCAGTTTTTCCACATGCTCTGGAACTGAACGTTCTGGTGTGAACTAGAGCCCAAAATACCATTGGAATACATTGGACGCAGTTTTGATCCGTTCGGTAACTGCTCTGCATCTGCTCCGCCCTTGTTGTGAACTAGCCCTAACAGGGTGTATATATCTAAAAATACAGTAACACAGAATGTAAAAGATAACCTGAAAGGCGTAGTTTCAAACTACTTGAAGTCAGCCATTGTAATTGCATTAGATGAGCTAATATTGACTAAATGTCAATAGAACCCATAGCAAATGATGTACACCTCATCACCCCCTTTAATATACATCAATGAATTCACCCAGGTCGGCCTGGGGTAGCTGACCTCCTCACACCTCATACTTGCTGCCTGTTCCACCCCCCTCCCCTATCCATAGATAGAACTTTCTGCCTGCGCCACCTCTCTTGTCTATGGACAGCTCCACCATCCTCCTCTCTCCGTAGAAGATACTTAACTGCCTCCTCCACTAATTTGTCCATGGACCGCTCCACCATCCTCCTCTCTCCACAGAAAATACCTGCTGCTTGTTCCACCACTTATGGCCATTGCATCATTCAGTTGCAAGGGAGGCACAGGCTAGTGAAGTAGGCATTCAGCGTTATAACACAGGCAGATCAGGTGGCAGACAAATGAATCCAGACAAAATAATATCAGAAATTGCAGCAAATCAGTACATTGAAGTTCATAGGACCAGGAGGTCAAATTCAAATCATTTCAAATGTTATGTTAGATTTTTTTTTTTTTTAAAGAAATCATTTTCGCTAATACCCAAAACGTTTGACTTTCTTTTAATGTAGAACACGTTAAATGGTGTTCAGAGCAAAATAGAACAATTTGTTACCCACATCACTTCAAGAATTTTTTTAAAGTTGCCTCCTCCATTAAACTCTTCCCAAAGTTTCCCTTGTCCTTGTAATATTATCATTAACTTACCTGAATTTGTTCTCTCTGGAGAAGAGGTGATTAAGGGGGGACATGATCACCATGTATAAATGCATAAATGGTCCATATAGTGAGCTTGGTGCCAAATTATTCACGTTAAGGTCACTGCAAAGGACAATGGGGCACTCTTTGCGTCTTGAGGAAAAGAGGTTTAACCTTTCCGTACGGAAAGTATTCTTCATAGATAGAGCTGTGAAAATGTGGAACAGACTCCCCCAGAAGCTAGTTCTAGTTCTCAGTTAACTGTTTAAAAAAAAAAATGTGGATGTATTCCTAAATGCACAGAACATTATAGGTTCTTATAGGTATATTAAGAATCAGAGATTGTAGATCCATGGAATATCGGATTGACTTATGGGATCAAGAAAGATTTTTCCCCCCTGTTGGACCAATTTGAACCATGCTTTAGGGGGGGGGTTGCCTTCCCCTGGATCAACATGGGGTAATTTGGGGCATAGTGTTCTGTTTAGGCTTTTCTTCTTTTTTTTTCCCATATCTCTATAGGTTGAACTCGAAGGACTTGTGTCTTTTTTCAACCTGACTAACTATGTAACTATTATACCTACTGCTGCATGCATGATGATATTATTCCACTGAATCCCCATTACTTCATTGGTGATCCTGAAGACAAGAATTTAGATGCCAGTGTCCAAGGGGTGTCTTATTCCAAACCCTTTTTCATCTCAGGTTCTGCCTCAGGCTCATCTCCACCTAAGCTGGAGTTTCAAGAGTGGCTCATGCATAAAAAAAAATGGAGAATAAGGAAGCAGAGCCCTTAACCAAAGGCATTTACAAGACGTAAGCCAACATAATATGGTATCATTCATTTTACTAAATGGTTAAAAGAAGTGAAAATCCAGTAGGGTATGCCCCAAAGGGAATGGTACCATGTGCAGACAAACATGTAGTATATAGCATAGGCTCCCAGGCATGGTGACTCTCATTCTCCTAGGACTTAGATTGTTGTCCCCCGAGCTGGAAAATTTCTGCCCAGCATAAGGCTGAGAGTGAGTATTTCACAATCGGTAGCAGGCAAACTTTTCAACCAAAGCCATTTCCATCAATCCCTATCCACTTTGAACCAAGGGGTAGGGATGCACTGAGTCCAATTTTTCATGATCAAGTACAAGCACCAATATTCTTTTTCCGGTATTCGCCGATACCGGATACCGATAGTCCCATTAAAGAAGCCAGGCGGCATGTAATGGCTCGCCGCCCCGGCTTCCCCATTATCCGGGAAACCGTCTTCATGCTCCCTCGTCACCAGGTAATGAGGAAACATGGAGCCTGCTTTCTGTCCAATAAGGAAGGCGGGGGGTGGGTAATGACTCGCCACCTGGGTTCCTGATTGGCCAGCTTCCCAGCCAATCAGGAAGCCAGGCGGCAAGTCATTACCCGCTGCCCGGCTTCCTGATTGGCTGGGAAGCTGGATCCATGCTCCCTCGTCACCAAGGGACGTGGAAGCATACAGCCGGCTTCCCGGCCATTTGAGAAGCAGAGGGGGCGAGTCATTACCCGCCCCCTGGCTTCCTGATTGGCCGGGAAGCCAGCTCCATGGTGATGAGGGAGCATAGAGCCAACTTCCCGGCCAATCAGGAAGCCGGGCAGCTGGTAATGACTCGCCGCCCACCTTCCTGATACCGGAGGTTCCGGTATCGGGATAGGCATCGGGAGCATCTTGCCAAGTATGAGTACTCGCCCAAATATTCAGTAATGCTGCAACCCTACTTAGAGGCCATTTATACCAGAAGATACAGTATGGAGGGCCAGAGTTGCCCACCCCTGCCTTAGTGGTTTTGTAGGGATAGGACCATTGGGGTTTACTGGTTCATGAGGGAGGGTATTATTCTACAAATTTTCCATAATTGAAGTAGATCATCAATAAAAACTAAAGAAACAATAGCTCACCATACTAAATATTTCCTACAAATACTCCTCTTTCTTGTGTGGTATTGAGTGGCAATCCCACTGTAGAATTGGATGTGATGATAACCTGGGACTCTCAGCCAGACGGGCTGAGACGTGTCAGGAAGCAAGGGCTTGTCTGGATTCTGCTTTGGATCCTGGAACTGGGAGGTTTCAAGGTGATTCTGGAAGAAAGATGAGATCCCTAGTCCTGGTCCAGGCTTTAGCAGTGGCCAGCACTCGATAATTGCACAGCTGTGCACAGACATTAAGAAAAGGATGCTGGCTAGGGGAATTAGCTCCTGCCTGGAAAGAGGAACAGACCGTGTTCAGGTGTCAGGAGAATGCCCCCAGAAGTCAGAGAGGAGTCAGGTGATGAGTGTGCTGGAGGCACACTAAAGGTGCCCATACACCGTACGATAATCGTACAGTGTATGGAAGGCGTGCGACCGTTTTCTACTGTACGAACAAGCAGGCTTGAAAACCGTCCGAGAATCGTACGATTCTCGGCGAGTTAGTGGCCTGCTTGTTCGACAACTGTCGAACAGGCCGGTGTGCGAACGCGCACACTGCCCGTTTGCAGTGATCGGAAGCCCACCCCTCATTGCGGTCATCGCAAGCCCGCCCCGTTCGCAAGTACGATCTGCCTGTCCAAGATGGGCAGATCGTACGAGCTTTTAATAATACTTGAATGTATTTTTAAGGGCTTGTTCACACCAGATGCAGACCAGTGGGTTTTTTGTCCGCACCTGAAATGCATCCTAATGTATCCCTATGGTATTTCTGTGTTCTTTTCACAACAGTGCAGTCAGTTCCGGTGCAGGGGGGAAAAATAGAGGTGCACCAAAATGGAAATTTCAAAACCGAAATGAAACCAATATTTTAACCCCTTCATGACTGAGCTAGATTTCAGGTTCTGTTCATAAATGACTGACACATTTTTTACATTTTTGCTGTGTGATTCTTCCACAGCAGTAATATACTTTCTTACTAAATGTACCCACACATATTATATATTGTTTTTTAGAGGACAGATAGGGCTATATAATTATATCATTCCAGCTGGCCAGCTCAGTATGCCGTACGGCCCTGGCATTTACAGTTCTACTATAAGCTCATGGCTATCAGGCTGGCCGCAATTCAGGATGGCCAAACGGTGTTCCGATCCGAGCCGCTGTCATCCTGTCAGTTTTTGGATGACAGCGGCTCTGT
>NW_017306558.1:211560-221274 GCF_000935625.1 Nanorana parkeri
AAGGCAAACAAACATGAGCCCTAAAAATAACAAACATTACGATGTCCCTGTGTAGCCGACGGAAACACAAAAAAACTGACTTGGGATGGAAGGAGGAGTCTATTTATTTAATGTGGTTGATGTGTTTCCTGTTGCAGGCAGGCGGAGCCTATATCTCGATGGCTGTCCTGGAAGATGACTGGGGAAAATGGTGCATGCCCTATTCTTTCTGCTCTGGAACGCACTGGATCACACCTGAAAGCCCATTTTAAACTAAAAAAAAAAAAACCACACAAAAAAAAAAACCACACGCATCAAAACCACGTCAAATCCCACTGCACTGCATATGCACAAACACATCCAGATCTTGTGTGAACAAGCCCTAAGATTTAACTCCGGAGTTTAGTGTCACTTTAAAGCAATCAAGGAAGCATTCATGCTTTGAAATTGTGAACTGCGTGTGTGTAACAACCTTCTGTACTGATGGTTCCGATGTACAGTTATAAGAAGCACCAAGTATTTATTGTAATGGTTTATTGTTGTTTTATAAATTCCGGGCTCTACATGTAAAATTCTATTAAAAAAGCAAAACAAAGAAGTAGGGATGCAGCGATACCTGTATTTTGGTACCGAGTACCGATAATTTTTTTTAGGTACTCGCCGATACCAATTACCGAGTAACGGAAGTCCCATTCAGGAAACCAGGTGGCGTGTAATGACTCGCCACCTGGCTTCCTGATTAGCCGGGAAGCCGGGCAGCGTGTAAAGAGTCGCCACCCGGCTTCCCGATTAACAAGAAAGTTCCCTCTTACCTTAGTATGTGCAGCCTGTCATCCCCCGGGGCCTCTCCAGCGAGAACGTGGCCTTCGTCCGGTACCCAGCCGGAGCTGTCTAGCCGTCCAATCAGGAAGTCGGGCGCCATGTAATGACGCGTGACGCCCTGCTTTCTGATTGGCCGGGAGGCCGGCTCCATGCTCTCTTGTCATGAGATGACGAGGGAGCATGAAGCCAGCTTCCCGGCCGATCAGAAAGCAGGGAGTTGCGTCATTAGACGGCTGGGTACCGAACGAAGGCCGCATTCGCGCTGGAGAGGCCCCTGGGGATGACAGGCTGCACATACTAAGGTAAGGTAACCTTACCTCACGAGGCCAGCTTCCGGTCAATCGCGAAACCGGGCAGCGTGTAATGACGTGCTGCACGATACCGGAAGTACTCGTGCTAGGCATCGGAGCATTTGGGCGAGTACTTGCCCAAATACTCGAAATCGGCACCGATATCGATACTAGTATCGGTGCATCCCTACAAAGCACCATTGGTGTTCTTGGCCCAGGTGGGGAGGGGTCTGTATTTACTTCCCAGCTTCTCTGGCCCACAACTCCACGTCCATAAAAAGAAATAATACAAATGATAATAATAATAATAAAAAGAAGCCTACAACTCAGACGACTTTGTAAAGTGAGGTGAGGAAGCAGCAGACACAATACACACAACCAATGTAAGAAAAGCAAGTGCGAGCCTTCCTTCCTCTGGAACACAACATTTACTGCAAGGGCCCATTTAGACCATGTGCGTAGATGAGCGTTGTTTATAGGCAGGTGTGTTGTCATGCGTCAATGTGCACTTTCTTTGATGTGTTGACGAAGGATGATCCTCATTTTCAAAGTTTTTGAATTTAGTGGCCAGACATAATGGCCATTATTATGAGGGATGCACAGATACTGATACTATTATCGGTATCGATGCAGAGTATTTGGGCGAGTAGTCGTACTCGCCCAAATTCTCAAATGCCTAAGCTTCCGGTCACCTGGAGGCTGGCTTTCTGGCCAATCAGAAAGCCGGGGGGTGGGTAATGACTCGCTGTCCAGCTTCCTGATTGGTCAGGAAGCTGGCCAATCAGGAAGGTAGTCAGTGAGTCATTACAAGTGATGAGGGAGCATGGTGCTGGCTTCACGGCCAGTTAGGAAGTCGGGCAGCGTGTAATGACTCGTTGCCTGGCTTCCTGATTGGCCAGCTTATCGACCAATCAGGAAGCCAGGCAACCACTCATTACACGGCGCCCGGCTTCCTAATTGGCCAGAAAGCCGACTCGCTGCTTTCTCATCACCTGGTGATGAGGGAGCATGGAGACGGCTTCCCTGCTAATCAGGAAGCCAGGTGGCAAGTCATTACACGCCACCTGGCTTTCTTAATGGGACTTCCGGTATCGGTATACAGTATTGGCGGTTAACGGGAAAAAATATTGGTACTCGTACTGTACTTGGTACCGATGTATCCCTACTTATTGTTATTATACAGGATCTATATAGCGCCAACAATTTTCTCAGTGCTGTGCAAAATATAGGAAGACTGTACAATTACAATACAAGAGGCTCAGGAGGACCATGCTCATAAGAGCTTACAATCTAGCCATTGTTACCAACGCATCAAAGCCTATAAGAATGGTTCTACGCTTCCATTGACTTCTATGGGGCTCACAATGCAGGAAAACGCAGAAATAAAATGTCAGCCGCCTGTGACAGTTTGCAATAGGATGCACCGCTACATCGGCAAGAAAATGGCACTTTTGGCATTTTGCCACTGGTGAGATTTCCCATCATTTCCTGTCTCTCACCCACAACAGGAAGTGAGAGGAAATCCTTGGAAAGTGAGAAGAATCCCCGGTGGTCAGCAAAACTATTTCTGTTCTGGTGACAACCCAAAATGTGGGATTTTCTCTCACAGACAGTAAAAAAAACTGAAAAGGGGGTCTAATTCCTCTCCAAAAACGGCAAAAGTCCTGGCTTCAGCTCCACTTTCATGAACATATAAAGGTTCCATGTTCTGGTTGAGGTAATAAAGTCATAGACTTGGGTAGAAGGTGTAATAAAATGTGTGATGGAACCTTGTTTGGGGGAAATATTTGGGATTTGCACTCCATGCTGTGAAGTCAAAGTCGGGTACACGGCCATGGTCGGCATCCTATTTGCCTCCAGCTTGCTGTCTCCTCTCTGACCAGCCTGCTGCGCCTTCGCACTCCGCCCGCAGCCCACAAATGGCGCTGTGCCGGGGCAGGACAGCACATGCTCCCCCGGCCTGCGCGCCTCCAGCACACAGGCAGCCTCGTCCGACCTACCATTACCCAGCATTCACCGCAGCGAGTTCACGCGAGCTCCCCGATAGCAGCAGCCCCGGCACGGCTTGCCGTCGCTTTTTTTGCTAAGGTGCCCGAGCCCGGTCCTCTGCCGAGCCCCGCACACGGTGAGTTGGCTTTTCTTTTCCTAAGCTCGCCGTTACGGGAGCGGAGAAGGTGGGGGTTGGAGGGGGTACTTTCCTGCAGGCCTTCTGCGGGCTGGTACACATCGTACTGGGGGGGGAGGAGGGGGTCAGGAGCACAGGTTTGCCGACCATCGCCGTGTCGGCCGCCATCTTGGCAGAGCCGTGCGTGTTGTTGCTACTTGTCTAAACAAACAGGCGGCGAAGTGCTGCTGGTGGCAAGGCGAGGGGGGTGTGCGGGGAAAAGATTATTAAGCGTCACACGGACGAATTTCCTGTAATTAAGTTCACGTGCGCGAGTGTGGCGGCTTTGCCCTCGCCGGAGCCCGGGTGGCGCTGCCATACAAAAGGAGGACGAGTGATGAGGAGGATTCCATCCTCCCCTCCCATATGTGTCTGCTACCTGGCCTTCGCCGCCACATATCCATCATCACCACTACTACTGTACATCATAACCCTCCAATCTCAGCGCACACACACCCACGGAGCGCCTTCATAGGCAGGAGCGGAGCACATCACAAGAAAGAACAATGCCACACAGCTTATGAACAGGCATTGTGTTCTCTCCTGATCTATACAAACATTAAAAACATAGCAATATTGCCTGATCAGTGTCTACACAACACTTACAGAGGAGTGAAACTTGCTTTCACATTGTGTATGGCTCCTTAATAAAAAAAAAAATGAAAAAAAAAACCTCTGCTGACTCCTGGATTGGTGCAGTGGGAAAGTAATACATATCCATTGGGTACAAAGCATCAAACGGGCTGCAAACGCTATTATGAAGAAATCATATCTAAGGAAAGGATGCTGCGCAGCCAAATGGCACATCCATCCAAAAGGCACACAATGGATTTGTTTTTTTGTTGCAGTGCAAACAGACACACAGGTAAGTATGCAGAAAACCAATTTCAGCCATCTCCGCCCTTCATCAGGTTCACAGGGCAGACTTGTATATATTGATCACAGGGCAGGGCTGAATCTTCTATATTGTTGCAGCCTTATATCGCAACAACGTGGAATAAACAAAAGATTGAGTGCTGCAACATTGTGGTTTAGTTAGATGCATATTGGGCATTAAACGCTGATTCCTGTGGATGACAGCAACATTGAGGACATATGAGGTGCGCTAATATATTTTATCCAACAAGTTGGCCATGTGTGATATATTTAAAGTCCCGCTGTGCTAATGCATCACCTGTGCACTCACTTAAAGGAGAACTATGGGGTCAGTGTTTTTCCCCATAGTTCTCCTTAGGGTAACAGGAGGACACAAACTAGCGTCCTCCCGTTACCCTAAGCTCAGTATACCGCGAGCTACAGCTCACGGTATACTGAGACGCCGGAGCGGATCCCGACTTAGACGTCGGGATCCCCCCAGCTGCGTGAGTGACAGCTGGCTCTGCCTATCTAGAGGCAGAGCCAGCTGTACCCGCCCCCTCCCTGTCGGTTCCGCCAGTCAGCGCTGGCGGATCGGAGAGGGGAATCCAGCCCCTCCCCCTGTCACGGCAGAGAGCCGTGACAGGATCGAGAGGTGAGCGAACCCGGTATGTGTTCGCTCACCTCCCGATCTACTGAGCCGACCTGTGACAGTCTCATTGTCACAGGTCGGCTAGAACTATGAGGTGAGTGGAAATCACTCATCTCATAGTTCTCCTTTAACCCCTTTAAAGGATAGGTTCACCTTTTGCAACATGTAAATACATGCATAATTAATCATATGTAAAAAATATGCATTTCTTTAATTAGAGCTGCAGCTAACGATTATTTTCAAAACCGATTAGTTAGCCGATTATTAACTTCGGTTAATCGGATAAAAAATAAAATACATTTTAAAAAATGGCTTCAGTGATGGACTACTAGTTTGTATTGAGTGTAGTCCATCACAGGAGCAAGCTTGGAGTGGTGGAAATAAAGAAGAAAACAAAAGTGTGGTGTGCAATATAGTGAAATGAAAAGTGTAAAATTATACAGCAATTAATGCAGAATGGCAAAAAACTACACATTATACAACCTAGGTTGTGCAGAGCACAATGTACCATCAGCTATAGATGAATACAAATCCCAGCAATACATTATAGAGCACCATGTGTGGGAAAGTGTAGGCTTACCTGTCTATCGGCGGCTGTCATCCCCCCACACCTGCTTTTCCTTACTACTTCTCCCCACTTCCCTGTGCCGATCGTGGATGTGGGTGGGCGGGGAAGAGATGCGGCGTGTGGAGCGTGGATGCGGGCGGGTCTGGCAGTGGCGAACGTGAGGTGGGGAGAAGGTGCGGCGCGCAGCGTGTGTGGAGCCGTAAACGGGGCCAACCAATCAATGATTGAAAAAGTTGACAACTTTTTCAATCATCGATTATAATCGATTATGTCGATTAGTTGTTGCAGCCCTATCTTTAATATTATCCTGGAAAGCATTGCAATTGGGATCACTCGATCACAGCTACAAAGCTCAAACTTCTGCACATTCTCTCCCAGGCAGAGCTGGTACGGCGGTACAGAGTTTGTTAGGCAAGAGGGGAAGGAGGGCTGGACTTCAAACTGCATTCAATCACCTCATACAGCGTCCTCGCTCTAGGTAGAGCTGCCCATATTCCTGCATCTACTGGTCTGGCGCCCTGCATTCAGGGTTGGGGGGGGGGGGTGTGGCGGTGCATTTAAAGGAGAACTATGAGGTGAGTGCTTTTCACTCACCTCAGAGTTCTAGCCAACCTGTGACAATGAGACTCACAGGTCGGCTCAGTAAATCGGGAAGTGAGCGAATACATACCGGCGTTAGCTCACCTCTCGATCCTGTCACGGCTCTCTGCCGTGACAGGGGAGGGGCTGGATTCCCCGCTCCGATCCGCCAGCGCTGACTGGCGGATCGAACGGGGGAGAGGGCGGTTACAGTTGGCTCTGCTTCTAGATAGGCAGAGCCAGCTGTCACTTACGCAGCTGGGTGGATCCAGACATAATTGTCGGGATCCGCTTCAGCTGCGGCGTCTCAGTATACCGCGAGCAGCAGCTTGCGGTGTACTGTGGCGTCTCAGTATAGCTGAACACATACCGGGTTCGCTCACCTCTCGACCCTGTCACGGTTCTCTGCCGTGACAGGGGAGGGGCTGAATTCCCCGCTCCGATCTGCCAGCGCTGACTGGCCGGACGGGGGAGGGGGCGGGTACAGCTGGCTCTGCCTCTAGATAGGCAGAGCCAGCTGTCACTTACGCAGCTGGGTGGATCCAGACATAATTGTCGGGATCCGCTTCAGCTGCGGCGTCTCAGTATACCGCGAGCTATACTGAGCTTAGGGTAACGGGAGGACGCTAGTTTGTGTCCTCCCGTTACCCTAAGTAGAACTATGGGGAAAAACACTGACCCCATAGTTCTCCTTTAAGTCAATGGCACCACAGCCATGCCCCTCGCCCGCAGTGCGATCGCCAGCACCCGGAACGCAGGCACATTATTGTTTGCGTTCCGGTCCAGTAGCGATCTGTAAAAATAGTGCTTGCAAAGCACTGGCACGCCCCCTCCCACCCCTGAACACAGGGAGCTGGCCGGCTTGCGTTCCAGAGGCCGAACGCTCTGGAATGCAGACTTTGTGGTGTGAACCGGCCCTGAATGCAGTTTGAAGTCCAGCTGTCCTTCTCCCCCCCATCCCTCCTAACTGAAACTCTGTACCTCAGTACAGAACTCTGCCTGGGAGAGAATGTGCAGAAGTTTGAGCTTTGCAGCTATGATCGAGAGAGGTTTAGTTTGCTGCAACAGGGAAAAGCACTTCTTCCTGATCCATCAAAGCAATCTGATACTCTGGATCAACAATCAATACGTCTTATAGATATTAATAGTTATGGTTTGATCATTTACTTTGACACATTTGGTCCTTTGTTTAATAATCTACAGAGTTTGCTAGAACTAGCTCCTCTGGAAGTCTGTTCCACACTTTCTCAGTTCTTGCTGGAAAGAAGCCTTCCTGTAGGCGGAGGTTTTAAACCTTTTTCCTCCAGGTGCAAATTTTGGTTTTCAATTTTATTCCTATAATGACTTGTTTGTTTTTAAGCACACTGGTGGGCTCTGACATTAGGATGCTTCTACTGATACTTGTGCTGGGTTATCTTTCAGACCTCCCAGGGACCATAAAAACCTGCATCACTTTATTAAGCTGACCAGAACTGTTGTGGCTGTGCCATGGCTCACCCCTTCCTACTCCCCATGTTAACCTGGAGGGGTGATGGTTGACTTTGAATGCCAATAAGGAGGCAAGATCAGCAGGAAGGTCTCAATGACATCAGGAGATCTCTGATCACAATAAACCTTCCATGGGAGAAATATGTATCCTGCCATTGCTGCTATTTCTTTCTGAATATTCGCTGGCTGGCTGTCATGCTGATCCAGTAGCTTCAATAGTTTGTTACTGACCTTGAAGAGGATTGCAGATCAGGAGTTTTAACTGTATTGTAGCTTTACTTGCAAACGTGTTCTAGGTCAGTGACTTAGAAAGTGCTGAAGCCACTATTATTTTTAGAACTTTGGCAACAGCAGCCTCAGTAATTCTGCACAGGATTTATTATTGTGATCCTACATGATGTATAACATTTAAACAAATTAAATATGGAGCAAACAATCAGTGAATGTTAGATGCAACATGTTAGAGTCAGGTCACAAGTAGCAGCTATGAAATCCTTCTCCTTGGTGCATTTGTTGGTATGAAAAAAATGAAATGCAGGTGAGTGAAAGGTCTGTGTTGCTAAATTTCCAAGCTATTTGTAGCCCATTTGCTGAGCAATTACAGTTTTTTAAGCATTTGGAACTAGGAACAGAAAGCCAGCTTCAATAGCTACAATTGTAATCCAATGTGGCTGCCAATGATCATGGTGTAAGCAGCGATTTGTAGTCTGCTGCCGCAGCCACTCTGTATCCAGCAGCACATCGCCAGAGAAAACAAGCAAGGAGATTTGTAGCTGCTACAAAGTTGCTGGTATGACATGGGCCCTTATGGTCACCAGATCCCATTTTGTCACTTCCCCTCCACTTTTTTCAAATCATTTGTACACATACACTCCTTATGTATCTTGGTTAGCATGTTTTAGAGAGCAGACCAGAAAACAAGCAGAACGGGCTGGTGAAAAAACCTGAAACTGTCTGGTGGTGATACATAACAGGTAGCAGGATACCCAAAGAGGGCTTATTCAAATCTCCGCAAAATAAATATATATATTTTAAATTGTATACGCTGTTTCTTGGTAAATCTTAATTTAGAAGTGACCTTACACATTATGTTAAAGAATATGTACATTTTCAGAGAAAGTGTGATTTATTCTTTTTGCCTCCCTTTGCTGACCTCACAAAGCCCAACTTTCCCCCTGCAGATGCATACTTACCAAGATGTAGGGCCTCCCGCAGATCTTGGTAAGTATACATCTGAGGAGGGGGAGGAGAAGTCAGGAGAGGTGAACATTCTAGGACAACATAGCTGAACTGGAAAGTGAGCTGAATTGGAGAGTTTTCCAGTTCAGCTACATTGTCCTAGATTGTTCACTTCTCCAAAACTCTTCACCCTTTAGTGGATAACCCAGAATAATGTATAAGGTGACTTGAAATTCGTTCATTAACCATTTACCACGGCCTGTTTATTTTGAGTTATTCCAATGTTCCATTCTTCTCCGTTGTCCAGGTGAATTTCTAGATTCTGCGTGATGTAAAGATCATCACTTCGCAGACCTTTCATAACACTTCTCCGGAGTATCAGTTATTGCTATGACATAACTAAATGTGATTAGAGAGCTTAATTCTTCCAACATTCCAAACTAAACATGTCCCTACCTGTTTTAAACATAAACTGAAATAGAGCTGCAGCTAACGATTATTTTCAAAATCGATTAGTTAGCCGATTTATTAGGTTCGATTAATCGGTTAATCGGATAAACTATAAAATAAAGTTTAAAAAATGGCTCCAGTGATAGGACTACTAGTCTGTATTGAGGTTGTAGTCCATCACAGGAGCAAGCTTGGACCGGTGGAAGTAAAAAAGAAAAAAAAGATAAGTGTGGTGTGCAATATAGTGAAATGGAAAGTTTAAAATTATACAGCAATGCATGCAGAATGGCAACGGCTATAGAGGACTACAAAACAGCAAAAGCACATTATACAGCGCAATGCAGAATACCGCCAGCTATAGAGGAATACAACAAATCCCAGCAATAGTACATAATAGCTGGCGGTATTCTGCATTGCGCTGTATAATGTACTATTGTTGGGTTTTGTAGTCCTCTATAGCTGGTGGTATTTAGCATTGTACCACTTTATAAAGTATTATTGCTGGGATTTGTTGTACTCTTCTGCAGCTGGTGGTATTCTGCATTGCGCTGTACAATGTATTATTGCTGGGATTTGTAGGCCTCTATACAGCGCAATGCAGAATATCACCAGCTATAGAGGAGTACAACAAATCCCAGCAATACATTATACATACAGTGTATAATGTATTGCTGGGATTTGTATTCCT
>NW_017306558.1:223590-226047 GCF_000935625.1 Nanorana parkeri
TACAACAAATCCCAGCAATACATTATACATACAGTGTATAATGTATTGCTGGGATTTGTATTCCTATGTATAATATACAGCACAATGTACCATCAGCTATAGAGAAATACAAATCCCAGCAATATATTATAGAGCACCATGTGTGGGAAAGTGCAGTCTTCCAGCAACGTGCTTCTGAGATCGGACCTGTCTATCAGCAGCTGTCATCCCCCCACACCTGCTCCTCCTTACTACATCTCCCCGCGTCCCTGTGCCGATCGTGGATGTGCAGGAAATGTGAGGCGGGGAGGATGTGCGCTGTGTGGAGCGTGGATGCGAGCGGGTCTGGCAGCGGCGAGTGTGAGGTGGGGAGGAGGTGCGGCACACAGCGTGTGGAGCTGTGAACAGGGCCAACTGGTCGGAAGCAGATTAATCGATTATTGAAAAAGTTGACAACTTTTTCAATAATCGATTATGTCGATTAGTTGCTGCAGCCCTAAACTGAAACCATTTATTACTACTTTTTTGTAATCTGTGGATTTTTAGTCCTGTTGCTAGCTTGCAAAGAAGTTGTATGTATTTTAACTGCAGCAGTTGAAATAAACGGACTGCAGCACAACTGCATATGGTGTGAACTGGCCCTAACTCCCTTTCAATAAAAGGTTGAACAAAGAAACTAAAAGCCTATATACCTGACTTTTGTTGCATCTCAGACACAACTTACTTCTCTACACCTTTTGAACAGCTAGTGATGGCTGCATTAGTCTAAAAAGATATGAATGGAAACTGTCAGACACAGAGCAAGTGGGTAAAGGACTAGACATTGGCCTGCAAAGGGTATAATTCCCAGGAATTGTTTTGGACTATCGGTATGGATTACACCTACTTCCACTGTGTGTAAATAACCTCCTATATGCATCTATAGAAATGAATGGAGCTCGTCATTCATGCAGGAACTTCTTTAGCTACTAAGAAATACAGAGTGAACTTATCTGAGTGCTGACTATTCTATATTAGACATTCTGCGTATACTGAGTACTTGGACATAGCAATGCCCGGTGATGCCTTACTTTACAATATGGGCAATTCTTCCACTGATTTGCCGCCTGACAGTTGTTTCTAATATTGTGACTGACTGCAGGTTTTGGGAAAGGTAAACTGCTTCACAGGTGCTCTAATTTAATCTCATTGCACAAGCCTAAAGGTGCCCATACACCTCACAATTATCTGCAGATTTTCTTCTTCTGTGGAAAAAGTGCAACAGATTGTCCCAGGTGGAGATTACTCCATCCACACAGTTAAGTGTAGATGGAGGAATCTGTTGCACCTTTTCCATCTGACCACAGAAAATCTGCAGATAATTGTAAGGTGTATGGCCAGCTTTACAGTTTTAGAATTGTGAACAAACAATTATAACCTAATGAGCGGAATGTGTTATTTATTGTTTTGATAAATATTTCCTTTTACATAAGAGCTACATTCATGAACCTTGGTACATTTTTAGGATACTCCTGTTATGTGATTATAATTATAGGGTCCGTTCAACTAAAACTATTTCAATTTTGGGTAGATGCCAGCAGGTTGAGTCACCCACCAGCTTCATGTATATTTCTGGAGCAAAATTTTTTTTTCTTTACTTTTATCTTTTTGTTTTGCTTTATACATAACTTTTCAGAAACTGCACATCTGGGGTGGTTACAGTCATAAAACATTGGTGGGTCTCGCCTATGAATTTGGCAGAAAATAAAAGAAGCTTGTGCCAATTCCAGCTCACCAAAATCCACCCATAACTGCCATCTTTTTTTTGGGTGGGTAGATCCTTTAAATGGTTTTGCAATTGTGTATATTTTATCATGTATTTTAATGTACAGCTGCATGTTGTAAGGGTGTCTTCGGATGGCTAAAAAGTGCTGTTAAAGCATCATTTACACAAGGTGTGGAAGTGCGTTTTGGGATTCCTCCAGAGGAATCTACAAATTCCTGTGGCAGGAATCCCAAAATGTGACGTTTACAAGCGGCCTCTGTCACCCATTCGAGTTAATGATCAGGTGACATTGTCCGCATTTGAAGTCAGCAGTCCACCTGCACTCCACATGTAATGGTATGTGATACAGTTACATGCGGTTAGGAATAGATCAGAGCTGAACTAACTTGTGGATCTGGTGTGGTGTATCATTCTTTCTTGAACATTGTGTGTTGGAATTTGCAAGGAATCTGGATATGTATTGTTTTATTTTTAAGGATGAAATGGCTGAACTTTTGATGGAATGTGAGGAGGAAGAACTTGAACCATGGCAGCAACCAGAGAAAGATGCTAACGAAGAAGAGGAGGACGATGATGAACCTATCTTTGTCCGTGAAATTAGTGGTTCAAAAACCACCAGCGCTGGTAAGGCTTAAGTGTAAAATAAAAATAAACTGTGTGTGTAATATATATATCTATCTATCTATCTATCTATCTATCTATCTAGAGATATA
>NW_017306558.1:227049-230757 GCF_000935625.1 Nanorana parkeri
TATATACACACACATTTCCTTTGAGTACAGACCATTATGTGGATAGTAGGAATATACATAACAAGTTGTGTGTGCGGTTTGCTTGGGTTTTTTGGTTTTTTTTTTCTACTTTGTGTTACCTCTTGTTATTGCTACCACTGTAATTCTTATGTCCAATATGTTAAAGGTTGTAATCAGCTGCAGTAGCAACAATGAGCCTGTTTTCCAATTTAGTAGTTTACTTGACTAACATTTTTAGAGTAGAAGTGATTGAGGCTGATTTATGTCTAACTGCCAGAATAGTGCTGGCCACTTATCACTTCCTATTTGTTTTTATTTTAGTAAAAGCTTGCATTCTAAAACCTAAATGAAAGCCAGATTTATTGTTGCTGCTAATAATATTGCATACATTACTTGCTAGATATGTAGTTTACAAATGTGCTCTAGAACTTGGTTTGAAGCAGTTTCTGTAGTCTTGTAAGGCTGGGTTCAATCTGAAAAGCGATCCATAGTGGACACGGCTGCCTGGGATTCAGAAGGTGATACTGCCGCCTCCTGAATGCAGGTTTTTTTTTCTTCTGTTTTTGTGTTTAATCCCAATGGAAATTTTCTGTTGCAATGATCACATTTAACAAGTGGTACCGCCTGCCAAATGTGATATGCTGTATATTTTTTGCCGCAAAGCATTGCAGCCGCTGCAATGTATACAGCGCTGTTCAGCCACAGTGCTGATATTGCAGCAGATGGCTGGGGGGTGCGAGAGCCACTGATTAACCTGGTTTTACTGCCCCCTTGCCGTCCGTGTCAATGAGGCCTAAAGTCTGTCTTACTTTGGTAAGCATAAGAGTAGTGTTTTATGTTGGCAACCACACCTACAAAGGCTGTGTTGCAAAAGCATTCAAAAAGTTACATTCAAGAGTTGTTTTGAGTTATGCAGTCTCTACAGGTTTATTTGGTGAATTGTTAAATTACTGCAGGAACTGTGATGTGTATTTTATGTGAAGAAGCAATGTTCCCTTCAAAATGTTCATTTACTGTATTTGTAATCAATCAAACAGGCAATTCTTCGGGGACCCAGCCTACTTCAGTCAGAAGGGCTGAGAATGGAACACCTGCTAGAGGTAATTGTCTCTAATATCAATACAAGTTTATGTTCTAGTTTTTAATCTTTATTGTGGATTTTACATTCCTCTTTTTACAGGAGCCAATACTACATTTCAGTCCCCCAATAAAAACTACAAACCCACTACTGCAGCACACAATGTTGCAAATGTCAGTCAACCAGCTGCACCTATGTATCAGCCTGTTACTAGACCAGCAGTTAGTTCTGCCATTGTTCAACCACTACCAAGACCTGTTGGCATGCAAGAGCCAGTAAGGAGACCTGTTAGTGGAGGAATTCCATTTCAGCAGCCACCAAGACCAAGTCCGGTTATGCAGCCCATTTGCAGGCCAGTGGCATTCACGCCAAACACTCCACCAGTATGTCGAAACATCACATTTCCTACTGTGTCACAACAACCGCTACGACCTGTTGCTACCATCCCTGCACAGCCTGTCATGTTAAACCAGGTATGTCTGTTGTGCTCCTTAGTTATATTATCCAATAGTGCTCTCAAGCTGTATTGTTCAATTGTCTGTTTGTATGTGAAGATATACTACTATGCAATTGGGTTACATGAAAGCTTATTGATTATTTCTTTTGTATTTTAGGGTTATATTATGACTTCTCCCCAAGTTTCTGCTAATAATTCTCATAATGTAATGTATGCTTTGCGGCCAAGTGCAACACTAACACAATATCAAGGTGTGCAGACGCTTACTACAACAGGTATGTGTAGAGTACATCTTTTTGTGTTTTCATCATTTGTGTCTTTGCGTTAGATGAGGTGAATGGTATATGAGGAAAGCTGAAAGAACCCTCTATAGTATTCAATCCTTGCGGCCAGCTGTGCTTGGGTAATTCGATAGTTAAAAAGGATCTATAAAGGTACTCTTTGAGGTTCATTGGTTGTTATGGTTGAGGATCAGTCTTTTTTTAGGTCTGTCCACCTATGGTAGCAGTAAGATCTTGTACATATATCATTTCAGTAAGGCTGCAGCTAACGATTATTTTCATAAGCGAATAGTTGGCCAATTATTTAATTTTGTTTAATCGGATAAAATTTAAAAAATAATTGCCGTCATTTATTTAAAATGCACAAATGCAGCGTTACAGACATAAAGTTTACTTCAAAATAAAACAGTATGCACATTTTCTGAAATCGCACTGCACTGGAACGCTATTGCACCTGCCTGCTGGGGACATGAAGGAGAAAGTTTACCATCAGGTCCTCCTCTGCTGATTGGCAGTGGACAGGTGCAATAGCCAGCCTGCTATTGGCTATTGCATTATGTCTCCCCGCTGCCTCTGTCGTTGCAGTGGGGATTGAAAGGCACAAATACTGCTGCAGCCAGCATCAGGGTGAGGAGAACGGAGGAGCTGAAAAAAAGCAACTAATCGATGATGAATATTGTTGCCAATGATTCTCATCGATTATAATCGATTTAATCGCTTAGTTGTTGCAGCCCTACATTTCGGCCCCATCTCTTCCTGCTGTGCGGAAAGTAAACAAAATTACAGAAAGTTGCAATCTACAAGCATTGTGACAGCAGACTATGTGAAGTGATTGCTTCATTCAATACTTGTGTGGATTGTCCTGTTTGGAAATATGATGGAGAATCTTGGTAACCAATGAGCAATTGTTTTGTCCATGGGAAAGTGATATTTTCTGCACATGCAGCGTTGGTCTGCATCTGCAGGTTCGGAGGTAAGTCATGGCTCACTTGTTGATGGCAGGAGTTCTGTGACTGTCTTATTTTCTTTCCTTATATGCGTGAAGTGGTTTTTGGAGAGTTTTAAACCTGTTGCAAAAAAATATTTGGTGCTGCTGACCTTACCTTTCCGCTATTTCCCCGGCTGGCATGCTAATGTTTTTGCTTCAGTCGTTTTAGTCACATACATTTAAAAAAAAAAATTCTGCCTCTTGTAACTCGGAGGTATTAACCCTTTCACTGCCGAACCCTGCGGAACGTTTTTAACCAGTTGACATCCGCGGTGTTAAACCCCCTTCCCATCCAGGCCATTTTTCAGTATTCAGCGCGGCGGACAGCTGGCCACACCCATTTTTTTCCATTTTTAACTTTTTTTTTTTCTTTTTTCAATTATTATTTTTAACTGCAGCTTAAACAATATATTTAAAAAAACCATATATTTAAAAAAAAAGCACAGACCCGGTAGAATAAAAAGATGGTGATGGTAGATCCTGCAATAATTGCACACAAAAATTACTTTTCCAACTAAATCTAAAAGATTAAAACTGTATTGAGTTAACAAATTTATTTGTAAATTTTAAATTGTGCATTTTTGCAAAACGATAGAAAAATGCAGTAACGCAAAACTGTAAATAAGCAACTTATGTTAAAAATAATTTGTGTTGGTAGGTTGTTTGTTGTGATAAAATTATACATTTAATCACAACACAGCGTATCACAATGCACGGCAACGCATCACAACACTTTGCCATGCACTGCCACACAGTTGAAATAATGTTCTTTTGAAAAAAGAAAAAAAAATCAAGTGTTGCGATGTGTTCCAACAATGTAGCGCATGTGCATGGCGTACACCACAATATGGTGCACACTGTTGCACGTGCATAATATATGTATGTATGTATGTGTGTGTGTGGG
>NW_017306558.1:231539-246135 GCF_000935625.1 Nanorana parkeri
GGGGGGGGGCATCGGGATAATATCGGGAGTCTAAACAGACCCCTGACACTTCCGCTTTGAAATAGAGGACTCTGTGTCTTCAATTTCTTTTTCTTTTTTCTATCTCTTTTTCATGCAGCCTCTGTTCTGACAGAATGGAAAGCTCTTAGTACAGACGCTTCCCATTCATTCACAAGCTGGAGATACTAAATATTTACTTTTTACTATCAACCAGTTATGAATGGATAGAAGCCTCTGAACTGAGCGGCTTCTACCCATTTAGAATCTCATGAATGAACAAGAAGTGATGTAAAGCAGTTCCTGTTCATTCATAACTTGGGACACATAGTACTATGTGTCTCTAGTAATTGTTCTGCACACAGAGGATCTGTAAACATAACACATATTCACTGATCCTCCGCTCTGCCACGCACACAGCCGCTGTTATCCTGAAACTGACATGATGATAGCGGTTCTTCTCTCCTCCCCACTCAGCCATCTTGATGACTGCCACGTTTCAGCTGCGACCATGAGCTGATAGCAGAAGGGAGAATGCCACCAAAGTATGGCTTACTGACTTGGCCAGCTGCAAGCGGTTGTGTTCCACCGTAAGCCCTACGTCAGTGGCAGCGAAAAGGGTTAAAGCTATCATTTTCCGAAGGAGTGCACATATTTCTTCCACGACAGGTGTTCCTTAAAGGGGTCACTTACATACATGGTTTCTGAATGGTGAACATGTCATTAAAATCTCAGTTTTAATATAATATATATTCATATTAAAGTGTATATAGTCGAAGCTACTTTTTTTTGGGGGGGGATAGCGTACAGAAGAACTAAAATCCCCTATCAGGTTTCTTTTTGCTGTACGTGCTCTGCTTTGGAGATTAGCCCTTACTTCCTGTCTTGAAGATGCAGCAGGAAGTGAAGAGAATTCCCATCTTAGGAAGTATTCATAATAATGATACTATTCCGAAGTACAAATGCACACATGTTTGCAGTTAACAGAATAATTTTTTTTGTAACAGATTTCTCAGAAGATCTTATTAAATTGTCTGCCTGTGGTGCAGGAATTGTATATACACAAAGCATGCCAAACTTACCATATTGATATATGTAAATTCCCTTTTGTTGTTGGTAAACACTTGTTGTGTTTGTTACAGGAAATGCTACTCCATTAATTCGACCACTACAACCCTTACACCAAATCCGCCCAGTTTCTACACCAGCAAGGACAGCACCCACTTTCATTCATAGGTCTCCTGCTCCTACCCCATCGATGCTGCAAAACAACCTAATACCAGTACTTCAACAGCCTTTACAGCAGAATTCACAGAAAACCCAACAAACTATCCTTACACAAAGCTCCTCAGGTATTAGAATGCCTTCCACATCTTGAAAGGATAATCAGTAAATTAAAGAATTGTAACATTTCCCCATAACTATAGGCGAGATTGGCTAAGCTGTGTTGACACACATAAGATACGACACAGAAAAATGAAATGTGGGGCAGTTGGCTGTAAATATGGGATGGTGTCATGCATGTGACAAGGAGCTCCTCCCTAAAATACTGTGCAAGAAACAAACCACTATTTCTTTCTTTAAAGCAAACATAGGTCGAAATGAAAATGCACCAGCTGCTAAACGACCAGCTACTATCGATCTCACAGATGACTCCCCGAAAAGGCAAAAAACCAATGAGAATTTAGCAGATAATAGGCCACTTGGAGCTTCTCCCACAGTATCTACTCCAATGTCAATGGCTGCGAGACAACAGCAAACAACTCCATTGCAAGATACACCCACAAAAGGTACCTAAATATTTGATTATTTCATCTATGTCATATTTTTCATACATAATGTATAGAAAACATCCACCAGAACTCTTGATTAAAGTTAATAGCTCCACCTTTTTTTTCCCCCAAAAAAAAAGTTAATGCAGGTAGCGGTTCAGGAACAACTCCAACAAAAAACGGAATGCCTTTTCCTCGAGCTTGTCCGAAATGCAATATTCACTTCAACCTTTTGGAACCTATGAAGAACCATATGAGGGTAATGAAGATCAATCAATTTTCTATTTATTGTTGTATATTAATCAAGAATGTAGCACATTAAAAATGTTGTAACAGAAGTGAGATTGTTACAAAATATTCACAGACTAGTACAGTTTTTAACAAGTAAAGTTAGGAAAGGTGCAGACAAAGTAGATATCCTTTGTGGCTATTGATGAATAGTGTTTGCATTAGAGTTTGTCTTGTGACTTTAAATGGAATGTTTTTCGGTTTTGTGTATATCTTATTTCTTTATTATAATCAGGGCTAACCTATTAATTTGCCAGCTAAATATGAAAAATTGCATATGAATATTTTTTCAGTCAGCAGGTGGAGCTCAAGGCTCATTTTTTGTGTGTTTTTAGGGTATTCTTATCTGCTTTGCTGAAATTAAAAGCCTGTTTGAAAGTCAGATCTGAATTGGTCAGAGCTATGGCTCACCCACCCTTCTCAGATGCGTGACCTATGAAACTTCAAAGTGACTGTTTGAATCCCTTTTTGCTTTGCTCTGTTTAGAAAACTCCTAGTTCTCTGCGAATCCTGTTTCATGTATTCCCCCTTAAAGGGTTATTAAACCCTCAGTGTGTTTTTTGCATCTATCTACTGCTAGCAAGCAGTAGATAGATGCAAAAACTTTAAAAAAAAAAACCTTTTGAAAGAGGTTTAGACTTACCTGTTAAAAAAATGGTAGTAAATGGCGAGCGCACAACAAGTGTAAATTTGTGGAAAGCTTTATAAAAAAGGATTTTAAAAGGATTTAAAAAACAGGTTTGGGTGAGCGAACTACTTAGTCAGGGAGAGGAACCCTGTGGGCAATGATAAAAAACACAAAGAAAGAAGCGCTACAACCCTAGGATTCTTATTGTTAAACAGTTTGGAAACATTGTATAAATCTCGATGCAGACTCACTTTTGGACAGACGAGGTGGTGTCTTGCCGTTGAAGAGTGAGGGCTGTATGTCGGCTTAGATCACAGGGCGGCATCTATGGCTGGTCTGTGTGGATGTAAGCATCGGGCTACACAGCGTCTAAAGGGTCCATGGGTGTTGAGGAATGATAGATGTGACTGGTGGGTCCATGCGAGCGGGATGTTTATTTCAGACACTCTCCGTCAGGTGCAGTGAGAGCACAGCTGGCCAGGCTGCCACTCGTCGGCTGAACGGGAGCAGAAGTGCCGCTATATAGCAATCTAACAGAGGGTCGGCAATCGTTGTGAAAGAGGTTCAGGAGCGGGCACCAGGCTGAGGGACCATGCGGTCCGTGAAGTGGTTGGCTTGGCTACGCGTTTCGAGGCTCTGTACCTCTTCTGTCAAACCAGGAATAATTCCTCACTCTTCAACGGCAAGACACCACCTCGTCCGTCCAAAAGTGAGTCTGCATCGAGATTTATACAATGTTTCCAAACTGTTTAACAATAAGAATCCTAGGGTTGTAGCGCTTCTTTCTTTGTGTTTTTTAAACTTACCTGTGCCTTCGCCGCAGGCTCCCGTCCTAACATCTGAAGAGTCTTGGGCGGCTGCAAAGGATCTTGGGGCAGGCGCATGCGCAGTTCAGATGTTCGGCCCGGAGATGAGGAGAGACACAAGGTAAGTCTATGGAGCAGCGTGCACCCGCACAGACTCTGTGGGACGTCAGAGGAGTCAGCGCTGGATCGGAAACCCACACCGGCGCTGGAGGGACATCTGAAAACTACACTAAAGAAGAAGATGATCGGATTAAGAGGCATTATTTAAGGTAAGTCCTTACACTAACATTGGGGGTGATTATCCTTTAATGTCACTTTCAGTGTGAATTTGTAAAACAAAAATATTAAATAGATAGTAAAAGGCATTGCATCAAAACAGATATAAATGATCACCTTAAAAAAATAATAAACTTTAGAAATGCAATTGGCCACACACCCTCAACCAACCTAGGCTCAACTCAGGTGCTGGATGGGAGGTTCTGCTCTGGCAGGTTTCCTTTAACCCCTTTGTGAGGAGATACACTGTACGTCCCGCCACAAAGTGCTTAAATGACTGGCCACGTACACTATACGTGACCAGTTATTTGTGGCTCTGTAATACTGGTAACCGCTGATTCTCATCGGTTACCATTCATTAATGACTGCCTCAGTATTGAGGCATTCATTAATGTAATAGTTAAGTTTTAGTAAAAGCTTCTTTCTTTCATTAATGAAAGAATGAAGCCGTTACATACAAATACCAGATCGCTAGATAGATCGGTATTTGACAGCTGAAGATAGCAGAGAGGTAGCAGAGTGAGTCACCTCTCTGCTATTCGTTTTGACAGCTCCATAGACTGGCCCCATGTTTATGACGCTGTGTGATACAGGCACAATGTTGCAATGTGTCCCTCTACCTGAAATGTATCACTTCTGATCGTCTAGGCACCACCAGAAACCTTTTGTGAGATCTGATTCTGACATGCTGTCAGGATCAGTCTCTAAGGTTACTAGTTGTTCCTAAGTTTGGAGCAGCCTAATAATAACCAAAAATGAAAAAAGTTAATTTATCAAGCAGTCATAGTGACTGTAGAGCCAAAGGAAATCTCACCACTCCAATTCCTTAGTCACCATCAGGACTCCCCAGGTGCTGGTCCAATAGGTGCGTCTCCACCTTAGAATGCCGCAGTAACAGACCGCACTATCCAGAGAATTCCAATACTGCAGACTTTATTGAAATTCACAGCAAATCCAGTATATCAGTGAATAAAAATGAATAGAGCAACAAATGCCAGCACTGGACACCCCCAACCAAATTACAACCTCTCACATGTTTCACCCAAAGGCTTACTCATAGAGGTATAGTGACTGCTTGATATAAACTGAAAAAAAATTCTATATAAATATATTTTTTATGATATAAAAAATAATAAGAATAATCAAAACTTGTGAAAAAAGTGTTTTCTTTAAGTTTTTTTCATTTAAAAAAAATATATTTTTTAAATATTTTATTCAAACTAAGTAAGGCGTTAGGGCTATATAATTATAATCAAACGTGTACCTATCTGTCCTCTAAAAAACAATATATAATATGTGTGGGTACATTTAGTAAGAAAGTATATTACTGCCATGGAAGAATCACACAGCAAAAATGTAAAAAGTGTGTCAGTCATTTTATGAACAGAAACTGAAAAGAAGCTCAGTCATGAATGGGTTAAAAGGCACATGTTGTCATGATGACATTACAAGTGTTAATGAGAAGAAGAATGTGATTTTGAAACACCACAAATCCAAATGTAGATAAGAGCATTACCAAGTATGTCTAATACAAAAACAGCCTGTGGTATACTAGGGGACAAAATAACCTGTATTATGTATAGAAATGTTATATGTTCTTCCACATGTGCTTCCTTATAGTGGGTAACTAATGTTTAGTATCTCATCTGATGATAATGACTGTATTTTGCATATCAAGTAAAGTATCAAGACTTGGCATACATTGGAAATCAGAATGATTGTTTAATTCTTATTCATGTAATAACATGACAACAATTGCCTTCTTTCTTGATTACAGTATTGTTGTCCAGAAAGGATGCAACAATTTTTCCCCAGAGTAGAAAACGCAGAAGTTCCAAGAGCACACAATCCAACAGAAGAGAATGACAAGGGAAAACTGATAATGTTGGTCAGTGAATTTTATTATGGAAAGCATGCTGGGGACCCTCTGCTGGTACAACAAGACCAGAAGACAAATACGACTTTCAAGTGTTTCAGCTGTCAGAAAGTTCTCAAAAACAATATAAGGTATGTAAACATTGTTAAAAACCTTGTTACAATGTACTGGCATGATTTTGTAACCGCCGTAGAGAATATTAACATTAATGAGATTAAAAAAAGGTTTTCCATTTTGCCTGTGAAAAGCTGTGGCCAGTTTCCTCCTAAACCTCTTTGACCTTTTAATTAATTGTAACGTTTTACTTGATGCTAAAGTCTCACAGCAAATGAGTCACCCTGCGGTCTGGGATGTTACCAAGAAACTGTCCTCACTAGTCAGCCTGTGCATCTTTTGCCCAAAAACTATAAATCAGTATGGTGGGTGAGGAAAAGAAAGTACTAACCTGTTTTGTGGTTATTGGATTCTTTAGCATGTACATTACAATGTGATGGTTTTGCTAATCAATCAATGAGGTTTTCCATTTCAATGTCCTATTGCAGTATGGAGAAAAGAGGAAAGAAATGGTTTATTTGTTGTGGTTAGCCAGTACCAGTTTTTCCTATATTTTGAAAAATAAAGGCCTCTGCATCCTATGGACCATCAGTATAATGGGATATCTGTAAAAAAAGCCTTTCTGGATGGACATACAATAAATAGGTTGTATATTATTGCTTAAAGCAAAATTGCAATTTCTCTTTCACAATTACGGTGTTTAGAACTAAAGCACATAATGTACATTTTTCTTGAGATATATCTTAATTTCAGTAATATTTCCCATGTTTTATTGCTACATTTGTGCTTGATAATCTGTTTTAGGTTGAGTGAAAAGCTTGCTTTTCGTTCAGTAAATTTATATTAATTTAGTAAAGAAAGGTAGACAAACATTGAAGTAATCGCAGACCTCCCAACTGTAAAGATCAAGCACATAGGCAAAGCACAAAAATAAATAAATAAAAGTGCAATGCACTAATAAGTTGATAAAATACCTATTATATATAAAATACTAAAAGTTACCCAAATCAATTCATTGAAGTACATAATAGAAAAATGATCAAAAACTATGATTGATAATTAGCAATCACAGCATAAACCATGATTAAAGACAGTGTAAAAATTCATACTGTGCCCATAACATCCATAAACTGTGTCCATACAACAAAAAGTTATTGTCCAACAAACAGTGAGGTGATATGAAATGAACAATGTTCCAATAGCTGCTCTGCTCTCTTACAATTGCCTCACTCGCCGGACCAAAATGACCAACTGAGTTCAGAAGGTCATACACAGCTCATTATGGCAAAACCCTACGATCGGGAACGGTATCATTCATCCAGCTTGGCTTTTCCCCTGCCACTTCTCCACCTCTCCTAAGCCAGTTTTGCATGACTCAAAACATTAGTCTTCACACCACCGTCGCCATGTAATCAAATAGATACTCCTAGTGTAGTAAATTAAAATCCGAAGTTTATTAAAATCGCCGACATAAAACACCAATGAGCTCACTCTTCCGTGCCCTCTGTGTGTGACGTCAGCAAAAAGCCCGTCTAAGCTGGATGAATGATACTGTTCCTGAAACTTTTCTCTAAATATACCCTTAAAATTAGACAGTGGTAGTTGATGCAGTTTATGACAGGGTGATTTATTATTTCATTTGGGACAGACACACACACTGGTGTTAAGCGGCACTAAACCCTCCGATTGTTTACATTTGCAGTTGCCATAGTGTTCCACATGTGATCAACTAGGACACCAGCCATTTGAGGGTTTGGCCTGACATAACACTCTGACATGCTTTGTATGTAAAACGGTTGTCAGTGGGTTTAGTTCCTCTTTAAGTCCTGTTCTTGGTTATTGCTATGTGTCATAAACTACTGTATCACATTTAATAAATCCCCAGCAAACAGCATAACACCAGTGCCAAGTCCCCTACTCTGCACTATGCTATTTAGATTAGATTAATTGTGTTTTATCACCGTATTCAGCGCTATTGTCTTAGGGGATACACATGAATAATTGTTGTATTTTTGCCTGTGGTAAGGGCTGCTATTAGATGTTGTTGCCTTGATTGAATAACTTCTACTTTCCATATCAGCAAAAAAGGAAATCGTGATCTTCTTTATTAGGCACACTAGTTTGATTAAGGACCTTTGCCTGGCAGCTAAGGTCATGGTACTTCCATGTAAGAACCTGAAGGAGAAGCTGAAATAGCAGAATGTGAAGCTGAAAAATGTCTCAAGTCTACAAAGGGCATCGTTTGCAACTTGAAATGTACAGACTAGCTTTTGTTCATATCATTAAGGAAAACAAAAGCCTGTTGTAATTGCAGGCTTTAAAATCTCTATTACATACACTTCGAACCAAAGACGCAGGTTGAAGCTCAGGCAATTTGTCTTGTAAACAGCAGGAAACTAATGTATGTAGTCAAGAACTGTCATTCTTGAAAATGAGTTGCCGTTGCAGCCTTTCTCTTGCTGAAATCATATTTAATAAGTTTGTTTTATGACAGAAGCTGTATTTTTACAAGACTTTTATTCCAGTTTGCTTTGTCTGTTTGTTTAGACAGATTTGCAAATTGGTTTCTCTTCTTTTAATGTGACAGATGAAGTAAGAATTAAATCGTATCTTACCTAAAAACAAAAATGTAATATATTGCAGCTTAGATGGTGGTGGCTGCATTCGTTTTTTTTTCTCTTTTTCAGGGTTTTGTCTGTCTTTTCACCTAGTGATCCTAGGTGGACTTCAAACATGTCTGCCTTTCGCTCATCTCCACATGATGGATTGATAGGCCTAGCAGTTTACATAATAAAGATACAAATGTTTGTGCTTTCTTCTCAGCTCACAGAAAGTGATAAGGACACTACAGTTCTGGCAAGATCAACAGATATTCCTGTACTTGCTGAAAATGTCCTTAGCCTGAAAAATAATAATGAATGCAGCCACTACATCTGGTAAGCTGCAACATATTACGTATTTGTTTTTGAGTTTAGATACACCTTATGTACTTCAGTTGTAAATAGCAGTTTTGTTTTTTTTCATTTTACATTCACAGATATTTACAGCAGATGACACTGTTTTGAGCAAATGTGGAAACGTTTGAATTTTGCCTTTTCTCTGCAGAACAATTATCTTTTTTACTGTGTGTGCACTGCTTCTTCAAGTCACCTGGGTCAAGGAGAAAACTTACTCAAATTCGAGCAGCTTTATTGGCATAAACACAGTAAAAGGATCATTCCCTTTTCTGTGGGGAAAAGGAAGCAATTCTAGGTCAAAAGGTTGCAGACAGATGAATACATTTCAGGCGTTCAGTGAGATATTAGAACCAAGCTCTGAGAAGATCCTTCTGAAATCCAGGGTGGTCTTCCTTGCTTGTAATTTTACTAACTTTTTATTGCCCAACAGCCTGCAGCATAAAAGCTCAGGTAATTCAAAAGGCATTTTGAGCAGTGAAGGTGCTGGTTCTGTCATTTTGTAGCTAATAATAAATGTGCTCCTTTCAGATATTCAGTTAGAACATGTTGATGCTAGATGAAAAGCAAATGTTTTTTGTGTGTGCAGTCTTCTTGCAGTGCCCACGTGAAATGGCTGCAGGCCAGACAGATTATCTTTCCTGAATCATTGTGCTTTATTTAGGTGCCTGATGTTAAGAGGTCTGGCTAGTGAGGGGATTGGCCTCCTCTGTGCTTAGACAATTCTTAATCAAGTGCAGAAATTTTACAGTATACCGGAAATTGTAAGAACCTTGCTAAACCGTTTAGTGTCTCCGGATTGGTCTTGCTCGTTTATACATAAATTGCTAGAGTTAACATTATTAATGCTCAGATCAATTGCATAGCTTCAGAAATTTGTTTTACTTGCCAACTGTCACACATATAGAGATTTGAAGGGAAACTGTTATGGCTTCAGGGTTAGTGTTGAGTTGTTGTTGTTGTTGTTGTTGTTTTTTTGTTTGTTTTGTTTTTTTAAAGTTTTTTTTTTATATTTTTAAAATCTTCCTTTTTATTAATTTATTTTTTAAATCTATGCAATCTTCGTTTTACAGATAAACATATAATGCATTACAAACCATGCCCAGAGCATGATGGGTTTAGGTAAAGGGATATCGCAACACACATTACCTGCTTTGTAGTTCTGGTTTGCTTTATAAGGGAGGAGTCCGTGCTCTGACTAATTTACGTATATAAATTTCAGCTTCAGCTGTTGAGTTCTGTAAACAGACATTTCATTAAAGAAGGGAAGAGATAGCCTGACAATTGTGAAAAGGAGCTCCCTCTGTGTGTATACCTTCTTGCAGACAGCAGTGCTGGCCTACATCCGCTTTTCTCAACCAGGGTACTACAGTACCCTGGGTAGTCTCCTGACTTCCTCAGGGGTGCCTTGAAATTTTTGCAAAATGCCATGTCATTACCATGCACCGTGCAAATTAATGACACTAATCCAGGGAGGGAGGGGAATCTATTCACTAGAGGTGCACCGAAATGGAAATTTCAAAACCCGAAACGAAACCAAAATTTAAAAAATTGTCAGGCTGAAACCGAAAATGTTTTTTTTACTTTAATGTTTTTAATATTTATTTTTTTGAATTTATTTTTTATAAACGTTTTAAACAGAAATCCTCTATGAGTGTTCCTGTTCATTCATAATATGAGTACATAGTATGTTTACTGTAACTACAACTATGAATGAACAGGAGGTGATGTAGATCACTTCCCACTCATTCATAATTGAGCATATAGTGCACATACTATGTCCTCAATTATCTACAAACACTCATCGATCACTGATCACTGACTGCTTGTACCAGGCTCTACTCCCTGACACGCTGTCACAAGAGGTTGAGCGAGCGGTGCAGGGAGGAGAGCCCGAGCTGTCTCCGCCCACACACCGCTCTGCCGGACTGTGATAGGAGGCTGAGCGAAGTAGGAGAGACGCTGTCCGCTCACGACGGTCTCCTCCCGCATCGCTGGGCCGGCTGTCACACTTTCTCTCCTCCCCGCTGGGACACAGAGCAGCGCCCAGCGGGGAGGAAAGAAAGCAGGGATGCACCGATATATCGGCAGGAAAATTGCACTTTCGGCATTTAGCCAAAAGTGCAATTTTTGGCCGATATATCGGTGCATCCCTTTGTGCACTATTCACAAAAGTTTGCATCTGCATGCTTTGCCTCATGCCCTCTCCCAGCTGCAACTCCTGATGTGATAGTAGTACCCTGATGTAAAGGGGGGACTGAGGCTCCTGATGTGAAAGAAAGTGCCCCACTTTTTTTGTATGAGTGTGGTCCCCCATTAAAGTCTACATTAGATTTAGGAGGGGCTACTTTTTTTTTACATTTTATGTTTTTACATTTCATACTGGGGTGAGTTAAGATTTTTAAGGGTGTCATGACCGGAAAAAAAGGTTGAGAAAGGCTAGCTTAGACAATGTTGTAAAATGCTGACTGGCCTAATCTAGTAATCACCAGTAACAATGGAACAATCTGCTATCTCTGTGGACTACAAAAGTGTGTTTAATTGATTTTATTTTCCTTATATTAATTAGGGAATAAAAAAATGCATCACACAGCTCTGTCAAAGCAGAAACAAACATTATTGTAAGACAAACAGCTGAATCTGTCAGGTATACTATACTTGCAGTGACATCAGTAGCAGTGTTTATGTGGGGAATTATTTCCTGTACTTTTACAGTATGTTTTGATTTTGTAAGCTGACGACCAAGGCCGAATTTCCCACAAGGCCAACCAAGGCCCGGCCTCGAGGCAGCGGGGAGTAGATGGGCAGCAGGGGTGTGAAATTCATATCTCCCGTTGCCCTGGACATGCAGTTCCGGGCGCCGGGCAGGTAGTTTTGTACATTCAGCCCTGCTTTGGAGAAGAACTAAATTCCACCTGTTTTATACAAGTGATCTAGGCAATGTCGTCGAGATCACTTGTATGCAGCCTGCAGGTCTGCCATTCTCCATGGGGGGAGGTTTGGCGGCGCATTGAGGACCTGGCCTTTGGACAGCAGAGAGAGAGTAAATCCGGCCCTGCTGACAGCTCCAGAATATTGCAAGATAGAGTAGTAGCTGAAGTTAGCATTTAAATATAAAGCTGCTATGCATGAAAAGTTTTTCATTTTTTTTTACATGCCCATAGTAATATAAAATCAGTTAGTTTTGTTTTGTCAGAACGGTTTGCCTTTCTATTGAGGATAATGCTTTAGCCAGAGTTTCATTTTGCCATTGGGAGTTTCTGCCTCCAATGGGGATTTCTCCTTCTGCTTCCTCTTCCACTACCCACCACTTCCTCTCTTTATGGTCAAATACATTGTAAGAAAATGGCATTGCAACCCCCTGATCAGTCACCCCCTTTGATCAGATGGGCATGTCTTTCTGCTTCTACCAGCCCCTGCAGGAATGTGCTTAAAACTCCGTGCTGCTGCCAACGTAAGCCTTATGTCGGTGGCAGCGAAAAAGGTTTAAAACATTGTTTTTATTATCAAAGTCGGATGCCTGTAACTGGTAAGCCCAAGCGCTTAAGGAAATTAAAACCTAACATATAATGTTGTTGGTATAATGATTTAAATGTATTTGAATGATTTGTGTGGGGTTTTTTTGTTTTGTTTTGTTCAGGTTTATCAGTTAAAGGGGTTCTAAACCCTCCGTTTTTTTTGCTTATATCTACTGCTAGCAAGCATTAGATATAGGCAAGAAGTGTAAAAAAAAACCGCTTGAAATCATTTTAAACTTACCTCGTTATCGCTGCTCGCTCCCGCGCCGAGAATCAGGAACTGCTCGTACGGCCGCAAAGGATCTTGGGGCGGGCGCATGCGCAGTTCCGATTCTCGGACGGGAGACGAGCAGAGACGCAAGGTAAGTCTATGGACGCGTGCACCCGCATGCAGACACCGCTGGATCGGAGGGACAGAGCAGTCAGCGCTGGATCGGAGTGACGCCGCACCGCTGGAGGGACACATGAAAACATGGGGAAAGAAGAGGAAGATCAGAATAAGAGACATCATTTAAGGTAAGTGCTCTCATTTACATGGGGAGGGAAAACATTTTTTTGCCTTTTTAATATCACTTTAAGTATTTTTAATTAAGGCTGTGATGCATGCAGATTTTCTTCTTGCTCAGCTACTTTATTTGCAGTTACCATATATGTGCCTGTTATTGTTTTCTTGGTTAGGTTTATGAACCACATGAAGCATCATTTGGAACTTGAGAAGCAGAGTACAGAAAGTTGGGAAAACCACACCACCTGTCACCACTGTTATCGCCAGTTCCCAACTCCTTTCCAGCTGCAGTGCCACATTGAAAGTTCTCACACGCTCTATGAATCCACAAGTAAGATCAGAGGGCTCTATTCTGTGTTCTAGATCTTTATAATTCATCCACTGGTGAAAGCACCTTTTAGTAAAGCTGAAAGAAGTCAATTTCATGTTAAGGCAGTAGTTGTAATGCACTTCATTTTCTACTTTAAGCTTTGTCTCAAATTGAGCACAGCTCAATCGGCTTTTACATTTTTATTTTCTTAACTGTGGAGTTTTTAAAAAAAAGATTTAAGCTGGTTGCTATGGGCAACCATACCAGTTGAGAGAGAACTCGCAGACACTTTTTATTAATTCCCTTTCATTAAAAGCTTAATGGCTGCACTCCAATTGACAAAGTTTGTCTCAGACACTTCCCCCTAACGCGTACTGAGTTGGCCTCACATAAAAAAAATCTAAATGTCAGGAGTTTGTTTAGCTTTTTCTGGTTTAAAACCAGAAAAGTGGCAGTGAGATGTTAATTCTGTAGTTCTAAATGAACCTTTTTATATGAGTGTATTTTTGCCCAAATCTGGAAAAACAACAGTTTCAGTTCAAACCTTTTGCTGCCAAGCCATGTGTTCCGCTGCTAACTTCAGCTGGCCAGACCATTTTTGCTAATTTTTACTTTTCACTGAAGTGACCGTGAGCTTATAGCAGAAGGGGGAATGCTAAAGGTGCCCATACACCTTACGATTATCGGACGATAATCGTATGCGATCGCCTTTTCGAACGACAATCGTACTTGTGAATAGAGTGCCCGAACCGACATTACTGTACAATCGTACGACTTTTGGCGGTCAAGCATGTTTGAAAACTTTGCTCGATCGTACGATTGTCGTAAGGTTGCTGGCGTTTCCGTCCGTCAAAAGTCGTACGATCTACACTGCGAATGCGCGAACGAAAATACGACAAATCAATTACCGCATTTCGTCCAGGTGCTTTTCGTTAATTACGGCCAAATTAATCTTGCGATCATCGGGGCAGGATGGGTCTGCCTTACGAAAATCGTACGACTATTCGATCATCGGATGAAACGTTTCGTCCTATAATCGTAAGGTTTATGGGCACCTTTAGGCTTACTGAGCTGACCAGCTGGAAGTGGACTTGTTCCAATGTAAGCCTTGCATCCTTGGTAGCCAAAGTGTTAAAGCCCAATTTTACTTTAACCCATAAGTAAAAACAAATTCGGCCAGGTTGGATCATAAAGCTAGGTAACAGTTGTCTTACAGTTTATTCCTGTTGGGATTAAGACTCCTTGGGCTGAGATTAGTACTTTACTTTTTGATCCAACCTGGCTTTATTTCTACAATCTATGAACAAATCACAGTAGCCTTCTGCCCAGCTTATAGTTACCTCTTCTGCTGGCAAGGCCCTTGCACTACATAGTCGTTGGTAGATCCAATGGAGATTATACACTTCGATTTTAACATGTTGTGAACTAAAGTCTGTGTTTTCACAGGGCTGAGAAATCTTATCCTGCCCCTGCGTGACTTTGCTTGTGCCTGAGCAGGCAGTCGCCAAGCATTGTTAGTAGGAAAGGGAGTGATAACATGATCCCTGATGTCCCCAAGTAGCAGGCATTTCCCTTTACTCCCAATGCTGAATGGATCTATGGGGGGGGGGGG
>NW_017306558.1:247251-288834 GCF_000935625.1 Nanorana parkeri
TTGGGGGGGGGGGGGGGGATGCACAGGCAAAGCACATACGTTAAATTAGACTTCATTTACTTTGTGCTTAGCTTCATGGGTGCAATTCAAGTGTTGACAAATCATATTTTAATTCTGGGCCCTGTATGCTATACAGGCTTTACACATTGTACAGAGATAAAAAAAAAAAAAACATGGCCTTCAACCGCGAAAAGAGGTTTGTTTGCTAGGAAGCATAAAAGAAAGAATAAAGCCGTAAAGCTGCACATGCGGCAGTTGTGTAGTATAACAATTCTTGTCGCATATAATGACAGGCATGACTTTTTTACATTTTATTTTTCTGTGGTTCTCTAAGTGATCATATAAAGCTAGCCGTCGGCTTGTTGGATAATTCACGAAAATTTTAATCCGTATTTCCTATTTCTTGTCTTTGACTGCAAACCCTGACAAGCAGATTTGACACCACTAGTTTTTATACTGCTGTTGCTTTAAATATGGGTACCTGAACTGTTTTGTAATGAGAAACCACCAGAAGTTAGGTAGTGCTTATTCAAATTTCAAGAAATAAATTAAACCATTACAGGCATTTGCTGAACTTATATTCTGCACAAGCAAGTTTCTTTTATTCAAAACTACCGTACATTTTATTTTTGTTCCTGATAGAACACTTAAAAATCTTCTTTTTTTTTTCCCTTCTATTTCTTCAGCCATTTGCAAGATATGTGAATTGTCATTTGAATCTGAGCAGATTCTGTTACAGCATATGAAGGATAATCATAAGCCTGGAGAAATGCCATATGTTTGCCAGGTAAAAAAAAAAGTGTGTGTGTACAAAATTCCTATACTATACGAGTACTGGAACTATCAGTCTCAGCACTGGAAGAAGAACATTGTGTATAGTGTTCAGCATGAATGAATCCATAAAGTCTACATTAACCAGCAGCACTCCAAACCTTCATTAGAGATATACATTATTTTACTTGTGATCTTTCCTGGAGTTTCACTTTTTATTTTTTTAGCCAGTTGACATCCGCGGTGTTAAACCCCCTTCCCATCCAGGCCATTTTTCAGTATTCAGCGCTGCGGTAAAGCAATTGCTTGTCTGGATGTTTCCAATCTTTCTGATTCAACTCATCAAATAAGAAATGATGAAGAAACACCTTGGTTGAGTGTTTGGACGTATGTGAACAAAGCCTAACAGTGCTCAGCCACTGAAAACTGCAGGAAACTAGTGCAAAGTGCAATATAGAGTAGGGTTTCCAACAAAATAAAGTGCAATGCACAGCATGCAACTTGGAAGTATATTGGAGAGCCCAGTAAAGGAGGAGAGATGTAACATCCTAAAGTAGATAGAGGAAAAAAACCTCAGCACAATCATTAGCCTGTAAACCACTCGCAACAGTAAGTCTTCAGAGACGAGGACAAGGAAACACAGTTCTAGTCCCAATACCCTGTAGGGACTCCCCAGATGAATTGGCCTGACCTGAAAAGTGGAGTTCTGTGCTAACAGGAATGCAGATGAGTTGACACTACTGACTACAATACTGTCACAGAGAGAACACAATTATTAATGAACTGCAAATATAGCATAAAGGAAACAGAAGCCCATTCTCCTAAGGTGACTAAGTGAGAGCAGTTGTCAGTTGGGTGGGGTTATAGCCTCAAGGGGGCTGGCCCTCAGTTTTCTTTTGTCCCCAGTGTCCATTTTTCTCTTAGGCAGTAGTATAACCCTAGGTTGCGTATTATCAAGTTGTGCCCTTCAATGGATGATAGAGAAATCTTTTTTTTTTTTTTTTTAACAAACTGACCACTTATGAATGTTTATACAAAAATCATTCTAAAATAGTGTTTTTACAGTGTTCTTTCAGTAACCCTAATAGATTTGGACAACATTTGCTACAGAGCTATGGGTTTTTGAATACAGAACTTAGTGACACTAAACTCCGGAGTTAGGCCTTTAAAAATGCAGTTTCAAAAATGAATCCAGATAAAACAAATATACATTGCATTTGCAAAGCATTGCTTTACATTTGTGCCCAAATACTTACATCATAATGTTTCTGAGCAGCTGCTTCCAAGTCTCTCAGCTCAGCTTCCCTGAACTCCAGTACTAGATCACAGAGGACAGTGCAGGCTCCAGCAACTGTTCATGTACTAGCTTGAAGGAGGGATGAGAGCGGGCCAGGGGGAGGGAAGTAGCTTGATTTGCTGTGTCTGTGTGTTTGTGGAGATGCATACAACTTACTAGCACATACAAGGGTGACTGCATAGCACACTGCTTGAGAAAGGAGTAACTCTAAAACAAGAAGTCAGGACAAGTGCTCAGGAGCCCAGCTGATTTTGCAGGAAACTAAAACTTTTAAACATCAAGGAGCAGAATTCATTGTAAGTGATTCCATCTGTATTTGAAATAGCTTACAATTTTTTTTTACTATAATATCACTTTAACTCTTATTACTGTACCTTATTTGTGTATCACTCAGCTGTAGATCCTCAAAGTTTCTATGAATTCATGCTGACACTGTCCTTCCTTCTGGAGGGGGGCGACTTATGTTCCCCATGGTCCCTGTGTGTGTAATCAAGTAGTCACCACTCCAAGATCGCTCTTGTGATGGACTACAATTTCGCATTTAGTTTCCTAATTTGTATTGAAATTGTACATTTTCTATGTGTATACTAGTGTTTTAACTCCTGTTTTTTTCCTCCTTTGCTACACCATAGGTGTGCAATTATAGGTCTTCAGTTTTTAATGATATCGATGTTCATTTTCGAAATGTGCATGAAAACACCAAAAATTTGCTCTGCCCGTTTTGTCTGAAAGTTATTAAGTCTGGAACACCGTACATGCAGCATTACATGAAGCACCAGGTTAGTTGTCTTTATTATATTCTAGTTATTTCTTGGTTGAAATTAGAGGAGATGTTGCTTGTAAGACATTATTTAAACTGTGGAACTAGGAGTGTTGTCATTATTCTTCCTAATATTCCTGTCATTCTCTCTTTTAGAATAAAGGTGTGTATAGATGTGCGAAGTGCAGGCTGCAGTTTTTGAGTTGTAAAGAAAAAATGGATCACAGAGCTCAGCATCACAGAACATTCAGAAAGCCAAAACAACTGGAAGGTCTTCCGCCAGGAACAAAGGTATTTCATTTCACCTTTTTAGATATAATAGTGGATGACTTTATGCCTTCATGGATATTTACTTATATTTCAGTTATATATTTTATGTGCCTTGTTGCTAATGATATTAAAATAGTGCTCAAGTGCGTTAAACCTACTACTTGGAGCACTGCTGCAATTTCTTTGCTTACTTTGTAGTGTTCCAAAATAGCACAACATATATTTTACACTCATCCGCCAAGGGTAAATTTAAACAATGGTTTGATAGTCATAACATTTAAGGATAATATGAGCTCATATCTGTATTAGTGTGTTGCATGCTATAATATTTCGAGGGTTTTTAAACTTTTTTTGTTGTTTTTGTTTGTGTATGTTTAGGTCACAATCCGAGCGACTTCTGCAGGCAATCCCAACCCTGTTTCCCCTCCTACCACTTCCATTTGTAGAAGCCCTCCCTCCCCTCCCAGAAATTCTCCTTCTGCTCCCAGAAATCCTTCAGCTCCCACAAAACCTCCTTCCACTCCCACAAACCTTCCTTCCGCTCCCAAGAATCTTCTTCCTTCCACTCCCAAAAATATTCCTTCCACTCCCAAAAATATTCCTTCCGCTCCCAAAAATATTCCTTCCCCTCCCACAAATCTTCCGTCCCCTCCCACAAATCTTCCTTCCACTCCCAAAAATCCTCCTTCCGCTCCTAAAAGTCCTCCTTCTCCTCCCAAAAATCCTCCTTCCGCTCCAAGGAATCCTCCCTCCACACCACCCAAGCCACCCCCCCAGTTTCTAGCTGTGACACCACCTCAGCCAATTCCTAAAATAAAGACTGTAAGCCTTAAGAACAATCAAATTTCCCCACCTAAAGTAAACATACTGTCACCAAAACCTAAATCACCTCCAAAGAAGTCTGCAACTTCAAACACCACAAAAAGAATCAAGATGACCAATACAGCACTGCGAAATATAAGGTATTCTTTTTTCTTTAAAGCATGGTCATCGAAACCGATCTCTCATACTAGTCCTGCTTTTGGAACAATTCAATTTTAATAAACTTTGTACTATAAGAGGTATATACTGATAAAGCACAAATATTTTTGTTAGACACTTGTTTTCTTTTCTTTTATAACATAACATATCTGTGCATGATCAATGTGTCAACTTCAAGAAAAGTTAGGGGGAATGAGCCAGAATTATGTAATGACAATTGTGGGAATGGAGGAGCTAAGTAAGTTTGGGGGTTTTTTCGCCTCTTGTAGGTTACTGTATAGAACTTTTCAAGTAGTGTATATAATAGTGTTCCAGTGGGGGAATTGATTCTATGAAAGGAGGGCCAGTAAGGAACATGTAATTAAGAAACATAATAAGAAATAAGATAGAAAGAGATAAAAGGAGTACCATTGACTTCCTTGCATTGTTTCCTATTCTCTACTCATCTCATGGTGACAGCAGATGTTTGTTAGAATTGGCAGATATATCTAATTTAACAGTTTAGAATCCTGGATAACAAAGATATTAGAATTCACATTTCACATGAATGAGTAGATCATATGTCAGCATGGCTTAATCACATTACTTTAAGTTTGAAACTTTATTTCTGTGAAAAATAAAATCCTGGTTTCTTGACCTCAGGCTAGGCATCCTAGATCACATGGTCACTGGCTACCATCATTATGTAAAAGATTCTATTGTGTTCATTAAACAGTGAGAAGCCTTTTTATGCACCTGGCTTTTAGTGACTTTAATTCATAAAGCTTTATTTTCAAAAAGTTACTTTTAGCTGAGCCCAATGACTATTGAAATATAAAGTCACATGGCAAAATAGCTCATTATACTTATGTTAAAGCTTTGTGAATTGAGCATTTTGTGTTTTCTGGAAAAAGACATATATAGGGTCACAGCCTATATATGTCTATTGGCGTTTAGACCTAAACGTTTTGACCAGAGGAACAAGACCAACAGATGTACACAACCGTTTCTTTACCCCCGCAAACATGCATTTCGCAAGTGGGAATAATGCATGCTAAGCACAACATACATGCTCTGTATAACTTTGTGTTTAATTTTGTATCTAGTATATTAACAGCATATGGACACATCCAACCAGATATCCTTCCATTCTCAATGTTTTAAAGTATTAGTGAGGTTATTTGCTCATTCAGTTGTCAGACAGTAAGAATTTAAATACCTAGTTGTGTACTTTGTTTGTTTTTTTTCCTGTCTGTTGTCACATTATATACTTTGAATTTTATAGTGTTCTAATGGATAAAAAGGGTTCTCCAATAATGTTGTTTAAAATTACGGTCTGCTGTAAAATATGCTAGAGTTCAGTTTGAGGCTAGTTATAAAATTTATGTTTACCTCACCAAAAAATAGTTTTGCATGTTGTATAATAAAGCCATTATCTGGTCCATGTGTTGGATAACTAGTATAGGGGCTACTGAAGTTAAACTTTTTCATTGAGACATTGTCCATGATTTAAATCCTAATAACACAAGTGCTCTGCTTCATGTTATAACCTGTTAAAATTATGTAAGGCTGGGGTAGCTTTCTTAGGGGGGCTGTGGAAGGTTTGAAGCAAGGTTGTACATCGAAATAGGAAGGTCCTAAAATACATATCATGAGACAGATTTTTATTCAAGATTCAGGCCAAATGTTTTATAGAAAGAATCATTTCTAAACGGTTGCCATTTTTGTGAACTATAGTAAAACATTTTGTAACTTTCACCAGACCAATAACTAAACTATTGCACCATCTTTTCAAAGAAAAAGCCCACTTCCTTCTTTTCCCTTTCTGGACTGAATTGGGGGTATGGGGTAATATTACAGCTAGCACAGATGTTTAGCATTCTTTTCTGTTCTTAATTTAATTTTAAGCATCTGATTATTATGGTGAACCACTACATCTCTTTTTTTTTATTTTTTTTATCGTAGTTCATTCACCTTTTATTGCTTGCAGTTTGGAATATGTTTGATTTGTGTTTATCATATTCAGGTACGTTCCTGGGTTCCATAACTGCATTGAATGTCATCGTCAAGTGGTGGATTTTGAGGGTCATTTCCACACCTATGTACACTGTAGCAAATGCAAGTTCAGTACCAGCTGTAATAAAGCTTACACTAGCCACATGCAAAGGTGAGTAGAGAATAATTGGTAAACATTTCTTTTTGCATTATGAATGTAAACGTTTGTATATTTGTACAATAAGTGCTGTTTGCATATAAAGTGGTGCTTAGCAATAATGACTCTATTTATCTAGTGTTTGAGAAATCAGGAGTTATAAAGGGATGTTAAAGTCAGCGGTTGCATACCTATTTCCTGTGCTGTTTATTGATCTTTCTTGAATTTTTGCAGCTTTCATGGCAGAAATTCCAGCAAAAAATCCAAAGCTTTGAAAAAACATCCCAAGGATAAAAGGTATGATGCATCTCATTATGAATCATTACACCGCACATGCATATTTTATCTATACCTGTTGCTTACCTTTGGAATGCTTTGAAAATTCAAAAATAGATTCAGATTTTTGTGTATGCACATAACACATTTTGCCCTACATACACATGTCTCCCTACACACATACCTAGCATTCTATCACGTTACTTCACAATCCTCCTGCTTCTATTCTAGAGAGAATACACTCAATAAGTATAGAATGATTACTTTTTTCACAATGACACCCAAATTGGAGATTCTGCAAGACCATGGTACAGCACAGGTACATGTTTACTTAGTACCCATTGGGAGAGAAACCTTCGTGACTGGTGGATATAGAGGCAGCATGCTTAGGGGCATTTAATACTTAAGCAAGGCAGTGTCTGTTTTTTTATATATTCTCTCCCCTAACCTAGTACATGTGTAGGGGAAACCTGTTCTAAAAGAGTATGTAGGCTGCCATTGTAGAACTCTCCTTCTGAATATGCTATCTGCCACCATGTTATGTTGAGCCAATGGCTTCAGTACGTTGAGTCACTAATCTGGAGCAACATTGCAGGTCTTACCTAATGTTCTAATTTGCATGTTTGTTTCAGGTCAGTAATTTTGAAAAAATTAAAGCCAGAAACAACCAGGCAGTTAGTATTCTTTGCAGAAAGCCAAACATGGAGCCCATATTTCCTAGTGCACTGGTTTCCCCTAATAAAATATCAAACTCAAATTCTGATGATGTCAGCTTGGCAGGCTCTTATAACAAAGGCACATTTATATATGGTGACTTTCTTGTTCATGGTACACCTCCTATTTTTCTTTTGTCATTTTTTCTTCTATTTTCTAAGCATGTTTTACTTTTCAGCCTTCTCTAATTCTTTTGATCTACTGTGTGCTTGTTGCATGGAAAACGGGTCTGAATATTTGAACAGTGAGCTTTTTTTAATAAAGCAGTTGAAGATATCTTCGATAACTCCTATAGCAATTTTATAACCTTGCATCTGCTCTAATTTTATGAGATATATCCATAATGCAGTTCTGTAGAATTGTATCGTTTCCCAATAAACCTCAATGGAAAAATGTTATCCAGTTTTGCGTCATCATTTTCAGCAGTGTTTACTTGGGCATGAGTACAGAGCAGCATTGCACGGCATGAACTGCAGTGTGTGTGAAGGTGTATGCTGTGGCAGTGTTCTGTACCCCAAGAAGTCTGGGGCAGAACATATATTATTCTTCTGAGCCTGTCTTGTTCCATAATTTTCTTATATGAATGTGATTAAAATATTTTGAAATTCCCAGTTTCAAAGGTATGTGAAGTTTTTGTTTACAGGGCATACAATATACAATCTAAAAGACAACTGTGTTTTTATTCCATTAGGCGTATAACTGTGGTATGCCTGAACTGTGATTTCCTGACCGATCTTTCTGGTTTAGATGACATGGCCAAACATTTGAGTGAAAGTCACACTCATTCATGCCAAGTGGTTACAGAGAATGGTAAGAATTGATTGCCTTTTAAAGCTTTACTCTGTATTCTTTTCTCATCCATCATTATTAGTTGAATCGTTGTTATTGTTAACAGTGACATTTTTTTAAAGTGAATTCATTTTTTTTTCTTTTGATCTCAGTTTCCATATTTTCCTCAACTCATGAAGGAGACATGTCTAAGTAAGTTAGCTTTTTGCTTACTGCCCTTAAGCTACTATAACCTTAGTGTTTGGCTTCTAAGCATTGGATAATTAGTCGCCTGTAGCTTAGTGCGTACTTTGCTTTATTAGAGCCTACTTTAAATTTGTTTTTGTTGTCCATAATCAAGACTCTTTCTAAGTAATAAATCGTTATGCACTAGCCACCCAAAAAGATTCTATAAAGCATGTAAACATATATAAAAAGCTAGTTTTTGTTCTACTTAGAAATGATAGCTTTAAAAGGAACCTTCCCTCCTTAAACGGTTAAAATGATATTACAGTCAAAATGTTTTAAAGCTATTTCATATGCTGAATAAGTCAATTAAAATTGATGCTGCTCCTTGATGTTTAAAAGTCTTAGTTTCCTGCAGAATCAGCTGATCCCCTGAGCACTGGCCCCGATTTCCTGTTTTAGGGTGGCTTCTTTCTCTTTCAGAGTTTTATGGAGCCACCTTTGTATGTGCTAGTAAGCTATGTGTGTCTCCACAAACACACATGGTAAATAAAAGTAAATCACCGGCACACACTTGAAGGGTTTTTTAAGTATTGATATGTTTATTCAATACCCAATGTCACATACTGTCATACGGTGCTAACGTTTCGGGTCCGCACAGGGATCCTTCATCAGAGCGACAGTGACACACACAGACACAGCAAGTCTCTTCCCTCTCCACTGCTCTCCTCTCTTCCCTGGGCAATTTATATTTGTTTCATCTGGATTCAATATGGAAAAAAAGAGTTTCATACTACTTTAAGGTCTGTATTGGGCTAGTCTCATGCAGCACTTGCAGGTAAACAACTACTACAAAGCAGTAATTCAGCAACCATATTTGTGGACAAATCTGCATACAGTTGACCTGTTCAAACAACTGCAATATAGGTTGCAGTAAGATACGACTATCCATATATTTGTTCCTGTTTGAACACTCACATTTTCTCAATAAATTGCTCCATGTTTATGCATTTTGAGTAAGTAACCATTTTGGTGAACCTGATATAAACCTCAGAAGCACATGTAATATGCATACAGTTATCTTGTGATCTGTATATTAAATTGAAGAATCACTGAGAAAACTGACTTGGCTTTTAATAATAATAAGAATAAATATTCTATGTGATCAGTGTACCAATGTTCAGTCTGAACAAATCTCACCAGTATGCATAATTGCTCCTCATCTATCAACAAGCATTCAAAACAGAAGACCATCTGATGGCTAGTGGACTTTTAAGTCTAAGGCTGAAAACTTTGTGGGTGACTCTACAAATTAAGAAATACATGATATCCTCCCTGATGCTCTCTTTTTTTACACCTCTTTTTTTTTAGCTTGGTTTTAGAAGTTTCCCTCCATCTTTCATTTGTCATCCTTCTTGTTGATGTAGCAATCTCTGCTTTGTGGTCTGGGACCAGTTTTCAGTCTAAGGGCTTGTTCACACCATGTCCAGACCAGATCTGCAAGCACAATGCAATGCCTTTTTAAAATAGGCTTTAAGGTGCAGTCCAGTGCATTTGCATATGGTTTTGGTGCGTTCCAGACATGCAGCATTTTTTCCCTGCACTGGTGTGAACAGAGCCCAGAAATACCATAGAAATACATTGGGATTCATTTCAGGTGCGGACAACAAATTTTGTGGTCCAGATCTGATCCGGACATGGTGTGAACAAGCCCTTAAGCCTGATCTGTTTCCGATTTCACTCTGACTAGTTTTCTAAGCCTAGTTAGACACCACATTCTACAATAAAGAAGTTATTTTAATACATATATATGTCTGCTTTTTGTACTGTTTGTAAGTAATAAAGTAATTCTGCAAAATGCTATGTAGACATAAAACAATCCTTTTTTAAAACCCTGTGTGTGTTGTGGACATTGGTAGTCATTGCACAGAACATAATTTGAGTCATTAATGGACTCTACCTTTTTACATGCATATTGGCATTACTAATTTCCACACCATTACTCTAAGCTAAGTGATTTAGTGCAGATAAACCAATGATTGTTATCCTTACTGGGCGTGCGTCTTGAAATCTGTAGCGTTTACAATGACAACTGGATTCCACCCTTGTATTTACTATTATTTGTTTTAAATCCTTTTGAAGCTACAAGTTACTTGATTTAGAGTTGTAAGGATACATCGTGACCATCTGGTAAAGATTTTAGAACCAGAAGCTCAACAATGGCTATTTTGTAACCTAAACATTATTTTGCTGCTGGATGCCTTTGTACTGTCCCAGTTTACAAGCAGAGAATAGCATTGATCTCAAAAACCTTTAGTGGCTAAGGATCTCCTATGGCGTTTTATTTATTTTCTTGTTACTGAAGTTTGTGAACTTAAACCCAACTTCATGGTTTGTTGCTCTCAGTGTCATGTTTATATGGGATAAGTTTAGTAATTTGTAACATGTTCATTTAGAATTAAAAGTAATTATTCCAAAAAGGCCATACTATGTCTCTTCTGCAATAAAGACTTCCTGACTTCCTTCTCATAAGCATTATTACACTGTACACTGCGTTGCGCATGCACAGCTTAGTGTACAATCCCAGCATCTGCCAGGTGCCTGAATGGGTTAACTTCTATGCTGATGTGCGGGAGTTACATCATCCTGCACCGAGTCTCGCTAACCGCTTTTGTGGATAGATTGCTCATGTAGTAATCACATTTCTTTCTCACTTGTGTCCTAGGAGGATGGATGTCTTTCCTATGCAGGGAAAAGACAACCTATTTTAATTACCCATTGCTTTTTTATTTAATCAAAACATTGATGCTTGAACTGGTATCTACAATAGCAGCTATCTGGAGCATTCTGTCTTTAATTTGGCTTTGGAGTGCTGTAACTGGAACCCGCTGGACTGGACATCGCAGAGCTAGTCTGAAAGTGACCTTGGGGCAATAGGCTCCGTATAAGGCTCTTTCTAGACTCTGTGTGGTAACAAGTTAGCAGCAGGAGTGCTCACTGAGTCCAGAGTCACTGGTGTTGCCTCATAAGGCTCGGTGAGTAGGATGATCTGGCTGAGCACCAGGAGATACCTTGTGGTTTTGCTTGGATTCCCTGCTTCAAGGTGACATGTACAGCAGAAAGGGTTAACGTCAGTGCTAATGGCAGTTGTGCAGGATGCCTACTGATACAGCCAAATTGTGTGGCCTAGAATGTTTGTGCCTCTACTTCTAGTGTCTATGCCATCTTTTGCGTCTTCCCTAGCTCTGTTGGGTGTGGCCGCCTCTTCTGCTTTGCCCAGGGAGGTCTGTTTCAGATCTGCCTGCAGCCTTAGTGGCCTCTGAGCCATCAGCTGCTTAGATGCTGTCTTATTCCAAGCCTGTGCAGTCCCTACTGGATGAACTTGCCTTTGAGGACTTGCAGTTTTCTGACACCACTCCAAAACTGAAGGAGACCCTTTCAGCTCTTATTGAGGCAGCACACATCACATTGAAGAGGATCAGCCCATTGCTTCCACCAGTGCTGTCCTCGGTCTGGGGTCCTTTAGAGATCCTATAACTGCCAAGAACGTTTTGGTGCACCTAATGTTCCAAGTCTTCCGTTTGTGGAAATCTGAAACACCCTGGCAAAATATTTGTTCTCCCCAAGTTCTTATTATAATTTTACCCATTTGAAGAGGACTTTATTAAAAAAAAATATCATCTGCTCCCTTTGTGGATTTTGTAGTGTCTCTACTTAACAAAGTAACCACAATACTAGTGGTTGAGGATTAACCTGTCTTAAGCGACCCCACGGATGAAAGGTTGGAGGCCCTATCTTAAGCGCTGGTCCTGCTCTTCACTCTGTTTTAGTCAAAACCTTGATTTACCAAACAATGACTGACTTATCCAAGGCTATTAGAAGGGATCTGATCACTCACTAATGTGGTTGATCCCTTGGTCATAGAATGTTTGCCAAACCCTCAAGCCATTCTTCAGCATGGGGGTGTATCCCCGCCTAATGAGTCCTATGGACCAGATTTTCATAGCCCTAGTTCATGTAGCATAATGTTTTTAGGGGTTGTACACGGTCCTGAAACCCAAAGTAGACATCTGCCCCATCATGAATTTAAAAGCTGTAAATGTATTCATTTGAGCTCAGAAGTTCAATATGGAATCCACCAGGTCTGTCTTCTCCTTCCACCACCATGGAGACTTTCTGTCTTCTCTGTGGACATCAAGGAACATGTATCTACATGTCCACTCCTTTCCAGGGCACCAACAATTTGCTTTGCTGTAGGTTCTCTGAACTTTGTTTTTTGGCCCTACCATTCAGCCTCTCTTCTGAGACTTTAGTGTTCACCAAAGTGGTAGCCTTGCTGCAGTCTCAGGGCATTCCCATTTTGGGATTTCTAGACAGCCTCCTTCTCATGAAACGGTCATCACAGGTTCTGGCAGGCAATGTAGCTTTGACCATCCAGACTATACAGCGTTTAGGATGGATCCTGAACTTTCAGAAATCTGCACTGAAAACAACTCATCACTTGGAGTATCTGAGTCTAGTCTAGACACAGTTCAAGACAGATTTTTTTTCTTCCCCAGGGAAACTGCAAACTCTCCATTCCCAGAACCATACTGCATTAGCCTCGGGACTCTTGTGCAAAAGCGAACATATGGACGACCTTTGTTTTGGGTCTCTCCTTTGTAGCTCTCCATGCTCATTCCCCTGTGACGCAGTGGGATCTGAAACTAGTTCTCCTGACACATTAAATACGGCCTTTTGAATCGGAGATGTTCCTCTAACCACTCCTATCCATAAGATGTTCATTCTTGTAGCCATAACTTCTATGAGGACAATGCCTGACCTGGCAGCCCTATTTTACAAAGCCTAAAAAACCTGGATAAGGATTCTTTTTTTCTTTTTTTTCCCCTGAAAGTGACAGTTGTTTTTCATGTGAACTAAGCCATGTGTGAAACTGTGTTAACTAAGACTATTGAAACTTTTTAGATTTCGGATAATTATATTTCGCACAACAAGAAAGATTTTAAAGCTGGGCATTGAATTGGCTACCTTGTGCCTGTTTGAATCGGAGCAGTTGATTCTAATGCATTACAATTACATACCAGCAGTACTGGAATTGATGAAACTGATACGAGGGTGTTCCCTCGTAAGGATAACTGTTCCCTCGCAAGGATAAGGTTGTATGACGGTAGAAGGTGAATACCTAGTGGAAAAGAAATTGAGATATGGATTATTATTGATGTGTCTTCATGAGTTGTGTTCAGTACTGAAACTTATGACCTTATAGACTCTGAAGTTGGGCCTTATTGTTATTGCTCTTTCTTGTTTCTCTTGAAGAAATAAATCATTCATGCTGATGGTGAGATATGTAAGGTAATTAATCAAGGTAGCAGAACCTAAATAATTTATGTTTTTGGTCTTAACTAAGTAGCCTGTGATTTAAAATATTGCCTTTTTAGAGATGCTTACACAGGGGGTAAACACTTCAGCTTCACACAAACTATTTATCATCCTTGAAAATCCATTTAGCTTCAGTTCATAATAATCGCAACAGTGAGTGGATATGATTGTTTTTATTAGAAACTGCACTAGGGACAGTTTATATCTGCAGTGGACAGGTAACCTAGGCCCACAGCAATGTTCAACAACCTTCTCTGTGAAAAACCACATACAGTTTAATTATTCACACATCTAATGGCAGCAGGGAGATGGTGCATTACATTTCACTGGATAATTTATATATTTATCTTTATTTGATCTGTAAGTGGGCTATAATTTTACATATTGCCTTATAAGCATTGCTTATACAGGGTGTAGTCACCACAGCTCACACAAATTAGATCATTCTTGAAAATCTATTTAGTTTCATTTTTATGATGGTCACAACAGTGAGTGGACATGATAGTTTTCATCAAGACCTGCACTAGATACAGTTTATATCTGCAGTGGACACGTAACCTTGGGTTGCGGCAATTTCAGATCATGTTCTCTGTGATAACTACATACAGTTTAATTATTCATACACCTTGAGGAAGCGGGGAGATGGTGCATTACATTTCATTGGTTAATCACAACTACTCTGGACCATCCACCACTGGAAGATGTATTTTCCATACAACGCACACATAAACCTACATGTTTGTTTACCACAGGCAGAGAAACAACTGCGTATGACATTTTCTACAGTATAACATATGAAAAAAAGGCTAATAACCAGAACTTTCCATCCACTTAGACATTTGGTGGTGGTGTCTTCAGGTTATTTGTTGCAGTCATTTATATCCCCTAGATCCCTGATATTTATCTGGACCTGTTCTGTAAAGTCTAATGTGGTTAAACAAAGCTGTTACATTCTGCTTTCTGCTTGGTTTTTTACTTAATGCTTGACATGCTTTTCTTTTTCAGTTTACATTGTTTTATAGACAAAAAACATGATATTGTTTTATGTGTTTGTCATAATCCACCATCTTTTATTTGAAAAGGACATGCACTGTCTTATTTTTCTTTGTACAGCCGTGTTTACTACTTAGCTTATCCATTAGAACACATTTCTTGAATTTGCTTTGCATGTTTGAATTTTTATTTAGTGTGAAGTTTGCAGCCATGACTTTTCTGCAGAAGTGTTTTGAATGTAGAACACAATTTGGTGGCATGGGTTTGATTTAATAACCACTGATTGGTTAAAAGAACTGTCCATCACCCTTCATTAAGATGTTTTACTTTCTTATTAACTACTGCTGGTTTTCCCTCGGTAGATCAAGACTTCATCTTCCAGTAGAGCAAGTTAAAACTGGTAATCAGGTGTGTCTTTATTTTAGCCTTTTTTTTATTTTTTGTATTGCACTCTCTGATACATTTGATCATTGGAATTTAAAGCACACTCCTCACAACGTAAAGTAAATATACAAGGATATATAGCTATATGGATAGAAATACAGGGCTGCCTTTGCAAAAGCATTTTAAAAAGTTTCATAGTCTGGCTTTCATTTAAATAGTTGCTTCACTACCTAGTGATCACTGATTTGGAACAAGCATGCAGGACATGAGTTCACATTTTTCAGACTGTATTGGCTGGGTTTTTGTTCCTGGTCAGTGACTCACTAGGCAGTTGAGAAAGGAGCAAGAGGACAATCTTTAACCCTGCTTCACTGTCATTTTCTTGTGAGGAATCAATGCAAAGCTTTATCATTGAAATTATTAACAAATGTAATTTTGTACAATTTGTCATATTTATGATTAAAACCTGGGGCAACAAAAATATATGGTAGTTTCCCATTGGCAAGCAAATACTTAATCTGCATCAGAGAACTTAAAGCCCAACTGCAGACAAAGCTTTTCTGAAAAGGTCTTAACTTTTTTTTTTCCGGTCGGTAGAGATTTCCCCCTACATCAGGGAACACAGATGATGGTTGAAACTATCCCTCCCTAAATTGGCAGGAGGAAAAACGTTGGTCTTTAACTGGATTCTGCCTGCAATCTATAGATTAATGTTGCCCTGTATTATACATTATGCCCAGTCTTTAGGATATGTTAATCTATTAAGGAAATAGGTAGTAGCCTGCAAAGACCTTGATAGCACTGGCCTCTCACTTGAGATATAAAACCACTCTGGTTTGGTACCAATCATGTGGTCACTATGAGAGCCAATCAAAGGACCACAGGGGTTTGTTTACAAAGCAAACTTGTTGACTCAGCTTTCATTAATAACAACTAATATTATGGAGCTAAACCTCAACTGAATACCATTCAAAACCTCTTTATTATCAGCCACTGTGTTGTCCAAACAAATGTCCGTGTTAAAATGTCATCACTTGCAGTCCATAACCAAATAAAAGAATATCTTGAACTTTAGACAGCAAAACTAAATGCAATTCAGATGCAATACATTGCGCAGATCAAAACCGTTTATTAAATACAATACGATGCAACAAATCTTGCACTTACAAACCAGCTCTGATGTGCACAGGTACAGTCAGCTTCTGTATAAATTATGGAAATTATCGTTGATCCACGATCTTGGAAAACCTCAATAAAGCTTGCATAACATGGAACTACTTTAAGGGTAATCCCTTAAAGGTTCCAACATTCCCCCATTCTTTTCAAGACAGCAAAAAACGCTTTGTACAGAGTTGTCTGGAGACTCAGGACAGGCAAAAGTCTAAACATTTCAAGTTCTTCTCATCCATCTCATCAACTTACCTTTTCCAAGAAGTAAATAAAAAAATCTGCTTCTTTGCCCCAGTAACATCATCACAGATGTTGCCCAAATTTTTACACCAGGGACTTGGGAGGCAGATCCAAGAGGGCTCCCTATGTCACTGCTTCCATATGCAGGGCACCCTCTTGCACTATGTGGCCTGCACCACTTGGAAGTGAGTAGAAGGATAATCGGCAGTGGAAATGCAGATAACCCTCCTGAACGTTCATAACAGTTAAGCCCTGTGCAGTGTAAGACCTGTGTATTTCAGAAGAAATTAGATTTTGCTAAGTTTTAATTATGTAATTATATGTATTTTATATGGCAGGATTTAGGTTTTTGTTTTTTTCATTTTGGGTATAGTTATACTTCAATCTTTTACCTACGGTAGGTAAGTTAATATAATACTGGCCTTGGATTGATACTGCAAGTAGCCAAATATATCAGCAAAAGCAGACCAAGATCTTTCATTTCTGCCTGGACTGTTAAGTCTGGCCATTTGTGAATTCCATGAATGCCAGAATAACAATCTCATTCATTATTAAATTGGGGAAAACTACTATATTGTTAATGTCAGTGATTAAAGGGTATGTTTTTTTTGGATCTTTTAACTAGGAGATGCACCAAACTGATTAACTCTTATTGGGTTTTTTATGTAGATGAAAAGTGTGCTTTAAAATATACATTTGAGTGTTATTATTTCTATACACTTTAGCCAGTTTTGCAGTTGCACACTTAGTGGTCTTTGATTTGTCCCTCCTAAAGTTCTGATGTTTTTGAAAATGTACTGCGTTTTTATATCTTCTCGTCACAGGTCTCATATGAAATTAAGTTTTAACTTAGGTTTTCATGTTTTCAGGAGGAAAACACTGGCTCGGTCAATTATGCAGTAACAGTTAAAAGGTAATTTTTTTATGACATATATTTAACTTTAAAAAAAGTTATTGTTTAACATATTTAACTTTAGTCTAACAAAAGCTGCAGATTTATTAGAATTATAGACAGCTTTTGAAATTACACTAATATGTGAAAGATTATGATAGTGTTTGGGTTTAGATCTACTTTCAAGCATTCTATTTAATCTGTTATACACTATTGCAGTTATGATTTCTTTTTAACAGTTTGATAATAAGCATGGCAGTTGGAATATGTGTGCTATTATATTTTTATCTCGGAGATTCCTCTAATGGTTTGCTAATTAAATTGTGTTTTTTGTGGTGTCATTGAGCTGGTTGTATGGGAAATGTTCTTCAGTGGGAATAGCCACACCAGTGAATACTTGACAGACGTCCCCGTTACCACTCTGTCCAGAATAAAGGGAAAAAACGTGGACTTCTACATTACATTTACTATTAAGAGTGTACCGGCTCCTGGGAAAGATTGGGATACAGTGTGGAAAATAATTTTTTGATCCCCTGAAGATTTTGTAAGTTTGCCCACTTACAAAGAAATGATAGGTCTATCATTTTTATCATAGCTGTATTTTAAATGATAGAGACAGAATATCAACCAAAAATCCAGAAAAAACACATGATACAAATGTTATAAATTGAGTTGCAGTTCAGTGAGTAAAATAAGTATTTGATCCCCAAGTACATGGTGGAGAAACCCTTGTTGGCAAGCACAGAGGTAAGACGTTTCTTGTAGTTGGTTACCATGTTTGGACACATCTCAGGAGGGATTCTGGTTCACTCTTCTTTACAGATCATCTTTAAAGGGTTTAACCGCAGTTAAAGCGTTTTGTTTAAAAAAAAAACTTTTTGCATATATCTACTGCTTGCTAGCAGTAGATGTATGCAAAAAAACCCGGAGGGTTTCTCCGGGTTTTTTTGCATACATCTACTGCTAGCAAGCAGTAGATATATGCAAAAAGTTTTTTTTTTAAACAAAACGCTTTAACTGCGGTTTAAACTTACCCCGTCTTTGCCGCGCGCTCCCGTCCGAGAATCCGAAACTGCTCGGTCGGCCGCAAAGCACAGTTCGGATTTTCGGCCGGGAGACGAGGAGAGACACAAGGTAAGTCTATGGACCCGTGCACCCGCATGCAGATACCGTGGGATCGGAAGTGCCAGCAAGGACAGAGGAGTCAGCGCTGGATCAGACACGCCGCAGCGTTGGAGAGAAGGCTGAAAAGGACAGGAAAGAAAAGGAAGATCGGATTAAGAGACATCATTAAAGTCAGCTGCTGAAATTTAAAAAAATATCCTTTAATGTCACTTTAAGGTTTTTTGGCTCTCGCTTGGCAACTTGAAGTTTCAGCTCCCTAGATAGATTTTTTTATAGGATTAAGGGCTGGGGAATGGCTAGGCCACTCCATGACCTTAATGTGCTTCCTCTTGAGCCACGGCTTTGTTGCCTTGGCGGTATGTTTTCGGTCGTTGTCATGCTGAAAGACCCATCCACGACCCATCTTCAGTGTTTTGGCTGTGGGAAGGAGGTTCTCATCCAAGATCTCCCTCCACATGGCTCCCTCCATTGGCCCCTCAGTGCGGCAAAGGCGGCCCGTACCTTTAGCAGAAAAACAGCCCCAGAGCATAATGTTTCCACCACCGTGCTTGACTGTAGGGATGGTGTTCTTAGGGTCATAGTCAGCATTTTTCTTCCTCCAAACACGGTGAGTCGAGCTAATGCCAAAGAGCTCCATTTTGGGCTCATCTGACTGCAGCACTTTCTCCCAGTCCTTCTCTGAATCATTTAGCTGTTCGTTGGCAAACTTCAGACGGGCCTGTACACGTGCCTTCTTGAGGAGGGAGACCTTGGGGGCGCTGCAGGATCTCAATCCATGGCGGTGTATTGTGTCCCAACTGCCTTGAGATAATTCACAAGCTCTTCCCGTGTAGTTCTGGGCTGATCCCTCACTTTTCTCATGATCATCCTTATCCCATGAGGCGAAATCTTGCATGGCTCCAGACCGAGGGCGATTTATGGTTATTTTGTATTCCTTCCATTTTTGAATAATCGCTCCAACAGTTGTTTCCTTCTCACCAAGCTTCCTGCTGATAGTCTTGTAGCCCATTCCAGCCTTGTGCAGGTCAACAATCTTGTCCCTAACGTCCTTTTGACAGCTCTTTGGTCTTGCCCATGGTGGTGAGATTTGAATGGAAGAAAGAGATTCTGTGGACAGGTGTCTTTTATATATATATATAACGAGTTGCCGTTAGGAGCACCTTCTTAAATTGCCAGGACTAATCTGTGTACCACATAGCCAGTCTGTGGGAGCCAGAAGTATTGTTGGTTGGTAGGGGATCAAATAATTATTTTACTCACTGAACTGCAACTCAATTTATAACATTTGTATCATGTGTTTTCTCTGGATTTCTGGTTGATATTCTGTCTCTCTCATTTAAAATACACCTATGATAAAAATTATAGACCTTTCATTTGTTTGTAAGTGGGCAAACTTACAAAATCTGCAGGGGATCAAATCATTATTTTCCTCACTGTATAACAAACCATGTTAAAGAAAAGGTGTCTTAGGGGGAATATATCGAGGGGAATATTGTAAATGGAATGAGAGCAGGCAGTGTGTGGAGGAGGGGAGTACAGAGGGTATGACCATGGGCATTATGTGCAGAAAAGAAATGCAGAAGTTATAACAGTGGGCAGCATGTGCAACAGAGGGGTGCAGAGGGTATGATGGGGGAGATATGTGGAGTATGGAGGGCATGATGGGTTGGGTAGAGGAAGATGGCCAGAAGGAGTGTGGAGGGGTATGTCTGGGAAGGAGGTGTAGGCAGGAAAAATGTGTGGAGGGTATGAGCAGGGGAGGAGTATGAAGTGTATGACTGCAGTCTGTATGTGTGTTGGGTGATGGACCAGTGGAGGAGTTGCTGGGCATGTGATAATTGGAGCAGGGCTTTTTTGCCAGGGAATGTTTATGAAATGGGACAATGAAACTAACATTAACAATGACTCACAGTCAGTGGGGATAAGTCTAATATTTGGTGTAGTGAATTAATGTAAGGCATTATCCCAGTTGCACTGAAAACTGGGTGCGGACGGGTCTGACTGGCCACTGATGATTTATTGCACATACATTGTAAACTAGTCACTGATATGCACTAGATGCACATACACTGTTAGTGTAAAACTGATTATGGACCTTTGTGTACTGGATGGACATCTTAATGCTGTTATAGATACTGAGAAATTGTGCGTGCGTGCATGCGTAGAATACAGGGGAAAGACCAGTGTCCTAACACACACCCTCTCTACAGGTACCAAGAAACAATGAGCAACTTCTAAGAGACTGCTGCTGAACTGAGCTTCAGTGTCAGAGGGAAGGGTGTCCCCACTGGGGATATTCATCCTCTCTATTTGTCCTGGTGACCACAGGGGCAAAAGGTGATGGTAAATCCAAGATTTTACAATTGTCCCTAGAGCAGAGATAAAGGGGAAATCTCCTAATGGGGACATCAGTTCCAATGACAACTATCGGAGAATGGATTTCCTCCTGTTGTGTCCCCAGTATAGGAAGTGAGGTGAAATCTTCACAGAGGGGCACATAAAAAAAAAAACCTGAACCATTCCCTGTTGCTGGGAAAATAGTTTGATTTTTAGATGTTTAGTTTTGTATCTGGCACTGATGTTTACAGAAATCTTATATTCTGGGTTTGTAATGGTGTCAATAGTTTGTCACATGATATAGATGGAATTTCTGACCATTCGTTTCAGTCCTATTAAACCGTATGCTGCTTGTGATTAGAGAAAGTTATTACATTGCTAGATTTAACTATCTTGGATTGATTTGTTTGTGTTTTAGTTCCTGATTTCATGTTTCTTTTTCTGTTTTACTTTTATAGCATAGAGAACAAGCTAATGACCGAGGCAACAAAGAATGAAAGTGATGCATGTGAAAATAGTAGGACCTCTCAAGGCCAAAGAATCATGTTGTTAGTTAATAGTCAAATGACTAGTCTTGAGCATGTAGATGTGACCACTGAGAGTTCAGGCAGCTGTTCTCCAAATCCAGAAGAAGCAGCTCAGCTAATGGAGACAGAAAGTAGCGAGAACATTGTCCTTACTGAAGAGAGCGGGGCTTGCAAAGACACTATACTAGAGATTGGTGAGCCTTCTGATAATGAAGCCAGCATTACAGATGTTTATGAAGTAATGTCTTCTCCTATGGAAGCTGAAGATTGGCAAGATTTAAACCCTTCTAATGACAGCATTGGCATTGAACAGTTTTTAAGAAGGGATGCAGCAGACTCTGTAAGTTCTGATGTCAGTGAACCTAGTAGTCTACCTTTGGATCCCTTAACCCCTTCGGTGGTGTTGGAACATGAGACTACAGAGATATTGCAAAAGGGCACAGTGAATGTCAGTTCACAGACTGGATCAAACGGAGAGAAAGCTGAAGAAGATGAAGACAGTCATACAAATATATCCATGGCTGTTCAAGCTGAAAAAGAAAGTGAAATTGTTTTGTAGGAGATTGGGACACTCCAGGTGGTGGATTATTTGCTACTGTTTGAATGCATGGTCAAAGATCCATGGACTTTATCTCCAAATCACTGCTGAAAATTCGTTCTGTGTTTTGGAAGCAAGGCTTGGAAAACGTGATGTTGTTTGCCCTTACAGCTACCTTAAACATCAGTATTAGGAGTGACATAACAGGGCAGCTAGGGAGGAAGGACAACATGTTAAAACATTTCATTCTGACTTGATTATCCTTGGACACTTCTGTTTTGTATGTTTCCGAATCCTACCACAACTCTAAAGGATAAAGCGTTAATACTTTTTTAATGTTAAAAATTATTATGGAAAGTATTGAGCTGTAGCAGCTTTGATACTTTAAAAGTCGGTTTTAAAATATTTTACTTTGAAAAGTAACACATTTACACATCTCTGAACAGGTGTATTCCTGTCATCCAACTGACCTAATTTTAAACTTTCAGTGAAAGTGGAAAATACATTGACATGATTGTGTATAATAATCTTAAATATATTTAGGAAATATTTCACATTGGCGCTTTTTTTCTTTTTAATGGACCAATTAATCCATTTTAAATCCAGAGCATAAGGGTTTTGACATATGGCACAGAGCTACCTTAATATATATATGGACATGCGCAGCAGCTCTCTCCTTACCTGCATATCTGTTGTGGCCCAGGAGCATAGAGGACCCAGTATAGATGGAGAAAATGTGCTTAAAAGGTCCGGTTTTATTTACAAAAAGGAACAGTATTTATAATTGGATGCATACATTATTGTATACATAGATAAGAAGCTTGTGCCACATTACTATAGAAAATACCCTGCAGTATTAGTTAGAATGGCAGATGTTTCAGTAATAATACTTTATAAGATGCAACTTTGAGTACTGAGCTGTTGGTCCCTGTTCTCTATAGCTGTACCTATGGCAGATGGTATTAATGTGCCTATAGATATGCCAGCAGTAAGGAAAACAAATAATGCAGTCTCCATAGATTAGCCATTAAGGAAGGCAGGTTAAGCTTGGGGGGGCCATATTGTACAGTCAGTAATGTTGGTGATTTCAAGCTCCTCTGAAATGGATGGCCGCTGTAACTGGATATAGGGAACGGGACATGCCAAAAGCAGACTAAAGACAAACAATACAAACATCGCAAAATCTGACCATTTCAATGTTTTTTTGTTTTGTTTTTTTTTTAATCTAATGGTCAGTCTTTGACTTTAGCATGTATGTATGATTGCAGTATAACCTGCCCCTAGATACTATACAATGCCTTGAATATTAAACTACTAGAGTGTAGTTTGAAGAACATAGGATGGATGTCTTGTTTCCAGATGGGAATATTGTTTGCTGTAAATATCCATTCTTTCTTTTAGTAAATGTTTGCAACAAAGTTTTGCTTTTGTGGATGTTTCTTTTCAAAAACAATGCAGATATTTACTATCGCTAGCACACACTGCTAAGTAACATCTTGTTCTCTTGACACTTCCTTAAGTTGTATTTCTACTTTTGCAGTCAAATTATAATAACACCTTTTTTCTATTTGTTACATGTTTCTCACATTACATAACATTTTTTGTTAATTGCTGTTTGCACAATACCTGCTCTTTTCTGAAAGAAACATTGTTCTCTCTGGGGGCCTGGGCAGGTTAAAGTGATATTAAAGTCAAAAATACCCCCCCCCCCAATGTTAATTAAAGCACTTCCCTCAAATGATGTTTCTTAATCCGATCTTCTTCCCTGTCGTTTTCATCTGTCCCTCCAGCGCTGCTGCGGGTCTCTGATCCAGCGCTGACTCCTCTGTCCTTACTGGCACTTCCTGTCCCACGGTGTCTGCATGCGGGTGCACGCGTCCATATACTTACCTTGTGTTTCTCCTCATCTCCCTGCCAAAAATCTGAACTGCGCATTCGCGCCCGCCCCAAGATGCTTTGCGGCCACCCAAGAATTTTCACATTTTCGGACGGAAGCATGCAGCGAGGACACAGGTAAGTTTAAACCGCTTTTAAAGCTGGTTTTTTGGGGTTGTTTTTTTTACACTTTTTGCATATATCTACTGCTTGCTAGCAATAGATATATGCAAAAAAAACAGGAGGAAAGGAGAACTATGGGGTTCTATCTTTTTTTTATGAATGCATTCCTTAGGCTAAATAAGTAAATAATGTAATTTACTGTAATTAGCCAAGTAAGACAGTAAGGCTGTAAAACCTTATTTTAGGTGGTGGGCGGGGGTAAGCGCCACAATGAGAAGACATCCCGACGTATCTGACGGGAAGGAGAGAGAGAGGGGGGAAGGAGCTGACACACGGGGACGTGCAGGTAAGGAGAGAGCTGCTGCGCATGTCCATATATCCGTGGACGCGCAGCAGCTCTCAAGAATCACTGTCAGTCATCAGTGGGGAGGATCCCGTCAGATACGTCGGGATGTCTTCTCATTGCGGCGCTTAGCCCCGCCCACTACCTAAAATAAGGTTTTACAGCCTTACTGTGCATTTTGGCTAATTAGAGTAAATTACATTATTTACTTATTTAGCCTAAGGAATGCATTCATAAAAAAAAGATAGAACCCCATAGTTCTCCTTTAATGTTAACATAATCAACCCTGTGTGTACTGTACTGGCAGATCTCCTAAGTTGTAAACTAGTTTAGAATAATGTTTGTCCTAACAAATGGTTACAAATCAGGAAGCATTGTATGTTCATGAGAGGAAAATCAGTGTGACCCTAGTCTTTCTATGGGAACAACTAGAGTTTCCTGTCACATGGAAATTGAGAGAGACACTTGCAAAGGCCTGCTACACAGACACATCTAAAAAGGTAAGACGTATCTTTAAAAAAAAAATTTAAAGTATGCTGTGTAAATAGCAATATAAATATTTAGTGAGGTTTTCTCAAATTTGACTGCAAAAGTAGAAATACACTTTAAAGCGGATCTCTCGCTAAAAATGAACAGTCCTCTTCAGTAGCCGAATACAAAAATCCTAGCAGACTACATTAAAATAAATTGCAATAAATGGCAAAACCACCTTTTAAGGTAGATCAAGACTTCTGGTCTTTTAGCACGGCCTCCAGGGAAATGTGTGAATTTCAATTATGCAGATTTTACAGGGGGCATAGGGAAGGCGGCAGATTCTTGCCAGATTTGAAATCGGCATCATTGTGTGACATCTCTGGCTCCTGGGCTGAAGGACTTGACACCCCAATCTATAGAAATTTAATTTTAATATTTATAACTTGTGGGAAGTAGTCAGCAAGTGATGTTTTTTTTTTTTAATGCATGTAGTTTTTATTGGTATTTCAAAGGATGCATGACAAAAATTGAATTGAATAAAGAGTTACAAGAGAAGTGACATTATAACAACAGAGCTATGTGTGCCCCATACGATCCTATGAGCAAATGTACACGCAATAATTATTCAATGGGCATTATACAAGACATCCGTCTCCAATAGTATCATGAATCCACTGTAGCATTATAAACTACAAAACTGGGTCCACCCTGTCGGAGCTAGAGTACGTCCAATCTCCCCAGGGAATTGGAGAGTTTGGCCGTAAGGTACCACTTGGAATTTTGGAAGCATGATAGGTTGGAGCTGGTTGGGGGGGAGGGACTCAGTAAGGAAGGAAGACCATGTGGAGAAAAAACGGTCTATGCGTCTCTCCTCGTTGCGTGTGTCTGCCTTATCGAGAAGCATAAGCTTATGGAGAATGGATTGTAAGTCCTCTGTGGTAGGGATTATCCAATTAGTGAGTATAGCTTTTTTAGAGGCCAGCATGCAGAGATGCTCCCATCTTGAGATGGATTGAGTGGAAGAGGTAAGCCCATGAGGTATGTCATGTAGTAGGCAGAGTGTAGGGTGGGGTTCTCGTGTCGCTCTCGACATAGAGTTCATGTAGTCAATTACCTCGCGCCATAGGGAACTAATTCGTGGACAAGACCAGATCAGGTGTATAAAGTCTGGGTGACAAATGTCACACTTGGGGCAGTGTTGTAACCAGTCCGGTGATGAGACGGGAGCAAAGTTAAAAGCATAATATGACATTTGGAAGTAATGTCTTCGAACGTCATGCAAGAACCTTTTGGAGAAAGTACATCTAGTATCGTATGTATACCGAGAGAGTTCCAGGTCAGGGAATTACGGGATTCGGCCCCTGCCGGGAATGCCAGTGAGGTGGTGATAGGCATCCATGGGGATATGGTGCCAGGTATTTTCACAAGTTTTCTGACTTCCCTCCATGTCGTGACAGTATCTCTAATGAGGGTATGTGTTTTAAGGTGCAGGGGTAGGGAATGTAGGGGAGAGTGTATAATGACCGCTAGGGACCATGGGTGAACCAGTTGTTGTTCCAGGGGGGTGTTGGAGTAGAAGGAGGTGCCCAATAACCAGTCTCTGATGTGCCTAAAAATGCTGGTTAAATTGTATAGTCTGACATTCGGTACATTCATACCCAAATGACTTTTCGGGAGTTGCATCTTTGAGAGGGCGATTCGTGGTATTTTACCCTTCCATATAAATTTAGAGAAGGACGAATTGAGGAGTTTAATGTCTGTGTGTTTTAGTAGTAAAGGTAAAGTTTGGATGGGATAAAGAAGACGGGCAAAGCTGACCATGCGTATCAGCTGGCATCGGCCTGTCATGGACAGCGGTAGCTCTTGCCAGGAAGAAAGTTCCTGTATTACCTTGTTGATAACGGGTATAATTCAAGGTGTAGAGATCAGATGGTGTGCGTGGAATTAGGATACCTAGGTAGGATATGGCACGGTGTTTTAAGTTGTAGGTTGTGGGCACTGATGACAGACAGTAGTGAAGGGGGGCATGTATTGATTAGGGGCATTACCTCGCTTTTATCTAGATTAATTGTCAATCCCGAGAACGTGCCAAACATTTCCATGTGTTGTAGTACAGCGGGGATTTGTGTCTCTGGGTCGGAAAGGATCAGCAGAATGTCGTCTGCAAAAAGCATGGATTTAAGTTCATGTGACCCTTTCCGGTACCCAGAATATATGGAAGTAGTCTCAAGGTAAAGGGACGGGTTCAATAGCGATATTGAAAAGTAATGGAGATAGGGGGCATCCCTGCCTAGTACCTCTGTGCAGTTTAAATGGGGGCGAGAGAGACGTGGAGGTAAAGACCCTAGCTTCTGGTGAGGAATATAAGGTGGAGACATAATGAAGAAAAGTATTCGTAAAACCCATCTTGATTAACACTTTATGTAGCCATTCCCAGCTGATGCTGTTGAACGCCTTCTCGCCGTCCAAGGCTAATAAGGCCATTGGACTGGAGGAGGCGCCCAACTGTCGAGAGCCATCTAAGGCACACAAAACTTTGCGGATATTCATTCCCGCAGAGCGACCTGTAATAAAACCCGTTTGGTTAGCAGAGATTATATTAGGCAGTACACGTGAAAGGCGATTGGCCATAATCTTTGACAAGAATTTTAGCATCTAAGTTTAACAGTGATATTGGGCGGTAGGATCAGCAATTGATGTTGCATGTTGATAACACACTCTCAGAGCACAATGAAAACCAGACAAGCAAAAGGTGCTAGTTAAAATATTTATTAAGAACAGTGTCCACAGGAGCAAGCAGAATCATAAACCGGAACAAGCCAAAGTCAGGAGCCAGAGTGGGTAATCATTCAAGCCAGGTCAGGAACACGGAGATCAGCATTGCATATGTAATCTTATGGGAATATTTAGGCTGACATAGTCTGGCAACATGGTCTATAAAAGCAGTACAGGATGGGACAGCCTGTACAGAAATTTTTGTCACACTGTCACAAAAGATTTGGGTAATAAGATCCATTATGCTGGCTGGGACCGTCTTTTCTGATTTTGAGGAAAGTGTATGGCAGCTATTTCCGTGAATGCACTTTATAGTCTTTAGCCTGACCCCTGTTGGAGGTTCTTCTCCCCACTGGTAATAATTTAACATAACGATGTAGTATTCCTAAAGGTGGCCATACACTTTACAACCATCGCAAGACCTTAGTCTTGCGATGGTTGTAAAGTAATTTAAAAAACAGCGTTGTCATAAAGCCGCAAAAAGAACTAAGAGTACTGAGCATTGCCCAAGTTCTTCATGGTGAGAACAATCAAAGATGTGTCTTATTGTCACTGAAAACACACAGCTGCCACTGAAGAAGTTTGCTACACTCTAGTAAACAGCAGGAATCAAACAGCGGGTATTTGTAAAATGTGTCCTTTCAATCTATTGTTCTACAGCTAAAATTCTCAAGCAGTAACCTAAATTGATATTCACTGATTTTATTGGACAAAACTAACCAGTCGAATTAAGCTGCTAATGTTTTGTAGACAAGCCATATGAAAGCAAGGGTGAAGAAAACAGTTAAATGTAAAAACGTTTCATCCTCCAGGAGTTTCATCTAATTGCTGTTGCCTGCAAGCTACAATAAAGCTAATGCATCTACTTGCATAAAATACTACTGTTTTTTATTTTTCCCTTTTTGGTGAGGGTTATTTACTATTCTAATGGTTATTTCGAGGAGGCCAAGAATTTAAATGACATCCACATGGATAATGGTAGCTTAATGTGTTTGCTTTTCAATTTAGCCCCCTTCACTCTATATCTACAAACAAAACTAGAGTTAACAGTATGCAGACATGATGGTACTCTAATATTAACCGGGCTATCTAATTCCCTTACGTTTTTGGGTTTAGTTGTAACAATCAAATAACATTAAATGGATTGATGCAAGGCGATTTTTAAGTTCCACAAAATGTGGAACTTGTTTTTAAGTCTAAACCTGAGTCAGAGCATGCTCACACCAGCCTGATGGGACACTACAACTACTGCAAATACGGATTAACCGTTCACATTGCACTGCAGTTCCTTGTAAGGTTGTTTGTCACAGTATGCAATAGGCATCTATAATGTCACATGTAAGCACTATAGTGTTTGCCTGAGAGCCCTCCCCTTCCTCTTACAATGAAGGAGGAAATGTGTATTTATCAGAGAACATTTGTATATGAAGGAATTAGCAGGAGATGATACACGGTGAGTTTCATCAACAACTATGCATCAGATTTCCATACGGTCTCTGTTGTGCCTGTATATTAAACCTTCACCTCCCTTATTTGGCATCTTCTTGCAGCTACTTCAGCTATCAAACGTGTACACCCCTTCTGGACTAGAGCAATGTTTTCATTTCCACTGTGGGTCTGTTTATTTAGTGATCATTTTGTATTTACTTAAATAAGAACTACAGGTATAACTTTTATTGACCCTTGCAGTAGGGCTACCCCCACACTGCAAGGGGTTAGGTGCTCGTTTTTGCCTAGTGTCAAAAAGTTATACTCACCCGATCCCCTGAACCGGCCCGCTGTGACTGCATAACTTTTTGGGGCTACCCCCGCATTGCACGGGTTAAGTGCTTATTTTTGCCTAGGGTCAAACATTTTAAAAAAAAGCTATACTGTACTCACCCGATCCTCAGAGCCTGCTTGCTCTTAGACCAGTCCCTGGAGCCTCTCTCCTCTGCTGCAGCAGTCCAAAGTCTGAGTCATCACATTTTATACAATGTGTATAGGGCGTGAGGGCACCGAGGGACATTCCATCACTGCGGTGGAGGTAGGCTGGAGGGAGCACAGTCACAGCTGGCCAGTTCAGGGGATCGGGTGAGTATAACGTTGTTATTTTTTTACCCTAGTCAAACACGAGCACTTAACCATTGCAGTACAGGGGTAGCCCCACTGCAAGGGTCAATACAATTTTTACCCAGAGTTCTGCTTTATTGAAGGACAATGGGGTAACCTTTTTATCCCATAGTTCTCTTTAGGGTCACGGTAGGACATATACTAACCTCCTCCCGTGACCCAAAGCTCCGTATATACACTGAGAGCTCCACACTGAGAGCGCCACAGCTGAGACAAATCCCGACAATACTGTCAAGATCCACCCAGTTGGCTAATTGACAGCTAGCTCTGCCTATCTAGTGGCAGAGCCAGCTGTTCTCACCCCCTCCCCATCAGTCCCTCCAGTCAGTGCTGGAGGATCAGAGAGGGGAGGGGGGGATTCCCTGCAGAGAGCGGTGACTGACACTGCTCTCTGCAGAGAGATGATCCAGAAGTGAGCGAGCGACGGTATGTGTTTGCTCCCTTCCTGATCAAAAGAGCCAACCTGTGACTGTTTCAATGTCACACGTCGGCTCTAACTATGAGGATGAGGGAAAATCACTCGCCTGATAGTTCTCCCTTAATATAACAAATTAATACATGCACTGGGCCCTTTTTGTTTAGAAAAACTTGGCTTTCTTTGGCAATTATGTTTTGCAAAAATGATTTCCTATGGAATCTATAAAAAAAAAAAGACATGAAAAATGCATTTCTTTCTGTTTTGACCAGTGTTAGTGTTTAAAAAAGAAAAATAGTTTTACTGTACATAAGTGTGCATTTTGTTCTTTAAGAATAGGCTTTTTTTTAGCAAAACCATAATAGAAGGAAGGAGTTACTTAGCGTGAACTAAGGTTATTAAGGAATTGAATAGGACCAAATGTATTTCAATTTAAAAAAATGTAACTTTGAAGGTTTTTGTTATATGCAAGTGTGTAACTTGTAGAGTGATGTCATTGCGTTTACTATTTTATTGATATGTGGATCACCTTTGATCTACATATGAATGAAATGGTGAATCTAATGAAACAATACATTGATTTATTGTATTTACCCAGACACTGGTAGACGGCAAGTGTCATTTACAGTATTATGCAACTGCTCCTGCTGTGTAAGGCCAAGCAATTACTAGCTGTCATTTTGACAGCTAGTAATTTCTGGTAATAGTGGCTGGGCGTTAGAGATGCGTCTCAACTCTTTGTTGAAGTTTTTGAGGACGTATCTCTAACATTCTAAATGTTGAAGTGGTTAAATACAACAATAACAAAAGCTCTGTATAAAATGCATTTGGGTACAGTGTTGCATGACAACTGTCAAACTAGAACAGCACTGAAAAGTAAAAAAATGTCCTGGCAATGAAAGGGTATTGCAGGATGATACTCAAGTGGTTAAATGTAGGGATGTCCCGATACTGATACTAGGGCATTTACTGCACCTCTATTACTGCAGTGTACTGGAAGCGTGTACTGGGTTAAATGATCCATAGTACACACTTCCAGTACACTTCAGCAATAGATTTACAATTCTCCCCTGCTAACATGAATAGGTTAAATGATCCTAGAGGCAGATGCATGATCGGATTTGTAGTTTCTCTACAGCTGTAATGCCAAAGTCGCCTACCCAGGGCCGGATTTACCATTTTGTCCTGGTTTTACAACTTTTTGAAAGCAAATAAAAAGTTTTATTGTCCTAAAACAGTCTTTTAAATTAAAGTTCTTCACAATCCTAAAGAAATTGGCCTAAAACCATTAGTCTGTTGTTGTTTTTTTAAAGTCACCTGTTCCTTTAAGAAAAAATATCGGTAATTGGTATCCGCAAGTACTTGAAGGGAAGTACTTGGTCATGAAAAAGTGGTATCGGGACATCCCTAGTTAAATGTCTACACATTGAAGGCCAAAATCAGTGTTTTCCTTTTTAATTTTTCTTGGGTGGGAGTTAAGTGGGAGTTGGCCTATCTTAGGTCATTGCGCTCAATGCACTGCTGATGCACACTGGAGAAAAAAGTTGAACACATTCCTAATTTCCTTATCTTTTTCATTTTATGTTTCAAAAAAGCTGGAGAAGAGATGTAGAAAATGCATGGACAGCACTAAATGAAAATGCTTAAGCAGTGCACGTTGCTTCAAACCATCTAGTAAAATTCAAACATGAACTCAACTTTCATTTTCAAGTGCGGGTTTCTATTTGATTGGCTGCTGTGAAGCAATACTGACAATTCTTACCATATCCTGGTAAATGATTCCATCTGTTATTTCTGCCTTTACACCCCCCCCAGGCCAAAAAAAAAACTGGTAATGAGAAGTACATGGATAAATGTTAGGATAGACTTTGATCCTTTTCCCTGATTTATAGGTGGTCATAGATGGCCTGATGGTTACAAGCAATATTCCTGATTTCAAGAGCCACTTGCAGTTATCAGACTATTTCTGAATGCCTGCTGGGTGATAACGGGCGCCTCCATGGGGTATGCTTATTATCACGTGCAAGGTGATTTTTATTTATTTGTTTCCTATGAGTGCACCCAATCCTTTCATCTTTTCCTCTATATATCATAACAAAGAAAAGTACTGTGAATGCTCGAGGCAAGTCTTGTGGTAGGTTCCAGAGCCTATGTGACTTGTTAAAGTAATCCTGTCCTAAACAATATATGAGGTTGCTATTGCTGACCGCTTTCCTAAAATGCTAGTTATCTGGCTGCGTCTGCTTTCTTTATCAGACATAATACAGTATCATTGTTCATTACTCTATATAGATTCTGGTGGTGAGATAAGGGAATCAGCAGGAAGCAGAGCATGCATATGTAATGGGCAAACATACACATCTATAGTGTATCCACAGATACAGTGAAGAGGTGAGTGTAGCCATCATAAGACAGGAAGCGCATTACAGGTAAAAATAAAGAAATACCTAGAAGAAAAAATAATGCAGCCACCACATATAAGGCCTGATCAGCTGAAATGTATTCCATTTGGTTTAAATACACTTTAGGCTTGGGGTGAGATTAGGGGGTCAGCAGGAAGCAGGGCATGCATATGTAATGAGAAGACATGGTTTTCTTCATGTACACGTTTATATTCACAAGCTTTTCATAGAAACAATATTGTAAAAACAGTAAAACTTTTATATGAACCTTTTTTTTTACGTCTAAGCAAAAACATTGAAAACACTGTAGTTTTCCTTTTTACATGAGAGAGAATGAGCAACCTTGACTCCTACTATGTATTATTTGCACTAATACTTCTGGTTCGTAAGCTAGGGCTAGTGTACTGCTTTGAAAGACTGGATTTAGATCCATCTACCATATGTCTGAGATTTAAACAACCGATAATACCTACATCACGCAGCATCATTAGTATAATGTGCTTGATTCTCATAATACTGCTGGCAAGCTCAGGATGTGGAAGCTAATGCAGTGCATTAAAGAGGAAGCGTTAAAATACGCTGCTTTAAACTTCTTATCTCTGTAGGTGGGAGGAGGGTTTTTGTTCTCCCACAGACAAAATACTTGGAACAATATCATCCTCTCCATTATGAGAGCTTTATACTGTAAACAGGTTAAGGAAACCGTTTACAAATGACTCACTTGTTGGTACATGATTGCAGTTAGAGTATATGGATTCAGACTATGGTCTTCTCCAATGTGTTTTAGTTGGTGGCCATCCAGGGAGATTCAAGTGTATTTGTTGAGATTATCCCACATTAAAATCCTTTTGATTCAGGTGTCCATGCTACTTCAGGCTCAATTAGCAACACTATTCCCTTAGATCTACCATCAGCCCTACTGAATCTCCCACTGATCACTTCTACTTGTTTTCCAGCAGGTGAAATGTCAAGGCCTCAGTCTAAAATGTAAAAAAAACTTCAATGTAAACATGGGGGGAAAAATGACCTCAAAAATCAATTTCAGACCCTTATAAGACATAGGGGTGAGGTATGGGTTTTAGGGGGATTTCATGCAATAACAAAAGTAGAAAGTAGGGTTCCCTTTCACATTAGAGTTCCTTCCTTTCACATTACAAGCTCCCTTTTACCATGATGAGTCCCCTTTACATCAGAGACCCCCCTTTCAAAATCAGGAACCCCTCTGTACATCAGACGCCCCCTTCACATCAGTAACCCACTTCACATCCACCCTCCTTTTTCTTATCAAAGCCCCCTTTCATCAGGAGCACTTCTTTACATCAGAACCCTCCCCCTCCCAATACATCAGAAGCCCCCTCTTTTCACATCAGAGTCTAATTTTTTACATCAGAAACCCCTCCTTCACACCAGTGCCCCCCTTTCACATCCGAGGTTCCCCTTCACATCAGAGTCCTCAGTCTGCCTTCAGTTTCCCTTCACTTCTGAGTCCCGAGTCTCCTTCAGTCCTGAGTCCAAGTACCTCTGTGGAAAGCATTTGAGGCACTCCTGAGGAAGCCAGGAGGCACCCTTGGGTTCTACGGCACCCTGATTGAGAGAGGCTCCACTGGCCTATTGAAAAAAAAGCATATTCTTAAAATGAGGAGCCATCAAGCTTACCCAATAACTTGTTGACACCTTTATTTAATAGAATTGCTATGGGAGATGTACTGTGCACAAACCCTCCACTACAGAATGATGATTCCTCCTTCATGGCAGCAGAGCCTTAAGGTGGCCATACACTGTACAACCATCGCAAGACCGTAGTCTTGCGATGGTTGTAAAGTGATTAAAAAAACGTACGATCTGCCCATCTTGGACAGGCAGATCGCACTCTCGATCATCGCAAGCCCGCCCCCCGCAATGCTGAACGGGCAGTGTGCGCGTGCACACACCGGCCCGTTCGGCATTTGTCTCCAGAGGCACCGTTCTAACCAGCCGAAAATCGTACGATTCTCGGCTGGTTTTCTAACATGCCCCTTAGACAAAAGATGTGCGACTGTACAGTAGAAAAGGTCGCACGTCTTCGTTCACACTGTTCGATTCTCGTACGATCGTGGGATTTCCCGCGATTCTCGTACGAGAATGGAGCAGTGTATGGGCACCTTTATTCCTGGATCAAACCTGTTCTGGTATGATATCCTGAAGTGGCTCCACAAGGCTCCTTATTGTATGTATTTTCAGTACCTGCTGAGACCTGGTGCAATGCTGATGTGTAATTTGCAGTAGTACATAGCAAGCAATGAATTTGTTTGTTGTGTTACGCAAGTCAGATCACAGAGCGATGATGGCAGAATGGTTTCTGTTACCATATAATAAGGCCTTTTTTGCAACATGTCCTTTGAGCTGAGTTTTTCTGCACACTACTGCCTACACATGTATAGGGTGAACAAGGCAACTAGAAAACTGTTGTTGTCTATGTCCCTGTTCACACCATACATGTGCAGTGGTGTGCAGAAAAACACAGCTCAATGTACGTGGTGTGAAAAAGCCGTTACTGATTTTGGCTTTTTGTCAAGAGTCAACAGCTAAGCTATTCCTATCCCCCTTCTGCTAGCAGTAATCAATGGCACAGCACTGTCACAGGGTGGACTAAGATGTCTTTGATGTGCGGTGACTAACAGCCTGGCTTTACCTTGCAAGACGATGGAGCCCAGTAGAGGAATAGCTGGCTCTCTGCGGATATACTAGCCATAGCTTTTGTTCCCTAATTATGTACCAGTCAGAGTGGCAGCTGTTTTTGTAAACATTGGCAAATAAACAGTAGCATTAACATAACAAATGCCATATAATCAGGAAAACCCAACTTCAAATGTAATATTTTCCTCTTTTTCATTTAAATCAATCTTGATAAATAGCGAGTGTCAATAATTATTTTATTATTCATGTTTATATTGCTTTTACACAGTACAGTGACTTCATTCCTACTGCAAACGCTTTCCAATACATTCATTTTCTAGTTAGTTTTTATTGTGCCCTATTGCACAGAGAATAGGAATTTTGTACTTGACGTAAAATCTTGTTCTTCAAGGCCATTGAGGGACACAGAAATTCAGAAACCGTTAGGTTATACTGCCATCTACAGGGGGTTGAGACACTGGCAAATAGAAAAGCTTAAAGGAGAACTATGAGATGAGTGATTTCCACTCACCTCATAGTTCTAGCCGACCTGTGACAATGAGACTGTCACAGGTCGGCTCAGTAGATCGGGAGGTGAGCGAACACATACCAGGTTCGAAATCCCTTTGCTGCTGCTGATGCCATACATTTGTAGCAACATGGCTCTACAAGAAGACTCCCGGTATCTGTTTGCATGTGTAAAGCCGATTGTTTACAGCTGAGTGTGAGCGATAATTTGAGGGCCATTACTTGTGGTTACCTCTAAACTGATGACCTGTACAGGTTTTACAGGTTGCTTTAAAGTGTCACAAACTTTGGGGTACCTAAGTGTATTTTTTTTACTGAAAATTTGGGTTTGATAAACAGTTGCGCTAATATTATGCAACAAAAAATTGCAACTGCCACCAAAAAATGCAGAAACGGTTCTGGCAACAACGGGGTTAAGGGACGGACTCTTCCTGGATGAACACTAGGCTCGTAGAAGCAGTAAGCTGTGACCGAAACACCACCTAAACTCGTTGAGAATGGCAACTGCCTGGAAGGGTGCACTGATTCACAGGGTGTTGACTTTTGAGCCAAACAGCCTTCAAAAACAGCCTTCAGGACTAGAACCCTAAACTTCAGAAGGGCCAACTTTGAGAAGCTGCGCAACCTAGTGGGGGAAATAAAATGGGAAAACCTATTTCAAAACCTAAACACAGACCAGATGTGGGATAGAATGGAGAAATGTGTTTTATATGTTGAGCACAGTAATTTGTTGTGTGGGTGTCTGTATAGGGCTGCATATCTTATTTTATTTCACTAAATATTGGTACTGTCATGTAGTGCAGATTTATTGAAAGATGTGGATTTCTATGACATGCTTCACCTAGCCAGGATAACAGAAAGTGGTAGAAGAAATTACTTTGTTTGGGGAGTTCCACTGAAATATATGGAGTTCAGACACATGGGGGCACCCACTAAAAGCAATGGAGTTTGGACCAGCAGGGGGCACTCACAGAAAGCTATAGAGTTTGGCCCCGCAGGGGGCACCCACTGAAAACTCTGGAGCTTGAACCCATTAAGTGCATCCACTGAAAGCTATGAAGCTTGGCACCCACTGGACGTTTTGGAATTGCGATCTGTGGGGGGCACAGAAAGATTGGATGGGCCTCTGGAAAGCTTCTTTACAGGTAGGTACACACAGGTACATTACATAAATGCTCAGGGAGGGAGGCAGGTTTTTAAAAGTAAGTGACTTGGTTTGCTTTGGAAGGGCTTGCTGATGCTGTGTCGACTAGCATTTAAAAGAGTAAGCAGTGCCTTTGTGTTTAGGAATAAAGACCTTAACTAGTGAGCTTCATAGTTGCCAAACTAAGTAGGTTTTTTAAAAATCACTTTATTTTTTTTTGCGTGGCTCTAATCATAACACACCTCTCCTCCCCTTTAGAGATGAAGTAACAGCCAAATGAGCTTGCAGTATAGGAAATGAGGACACGCTGTAACCAATTACTCCTACATTGAATGGTACATTTTTACTGACTGTAGAATCTTAGTAAATGATTTGACTTTATTTGTTGAGAAACTTGTGAGTCCCTGTAAACATAGGACTACTAATCGTAGTTAGCAAAGCTTTCATTAGGACTTTCGATCTTTGCATTGGCTGTTTCTGCTAATGGGCAATAGAATGCACAGCTGAGACAGCCAGTCACACCAGTAGGTGGGGAGGACATTGTCTGCACCATTGAAACAGTTGTCAAAAGGGACAATGTTTGCACCAGTTTACACCAATAACATTGTTGGTGGAAAGAAAAGTTAACAACGGGGTGAAGATTTTTAAAAACGCAAAGCGTCACTTATTCTTAATTGCTGTCCATTTTACAATAGAAAAGAAATAAAGTCAAAGCAGTAAGCTGTTTGTAAACTTTCTTAGCCATTACACCACAACATATAAAGTCATTCGATAGAGTTCTGCCTGTACTAAAAATCTCCCTAGCATGACGATACATTTTTTATGAATCTCGCAAAATACCATTTTGAAAATGTGATATTCTGTCCAAGAAAGTTTTACTGCAAACCAGAATGCTCCAGAATGAAAATAAAAACGTTGGGATTGTAAATATTCTTAATTACTGTGTCGTCTTTGGCAAATTAAAGGGCAAAGATAACAAGGCTAGATTCAGTGCAGCCTTCTGCCTCTTTTCCACAAGCGTTTGTTGTGAATACTATAATCAAACGTGTTATGAGTGGCAGGAGGGTTGGATCCATAGCAATATAAAGGCTTCATTATAATAATGCAGATATGTCTTCAGGAGCCCGATTTTAACTATCAGGAGATCTACAATCTGCGTTGGAAAACCGCCTGCAAATTGTCTTTTTAACAGTGTGTTTATGAAAATCTTGTGCAGACATAAAAATTTTGTGTGGGGAATAAAAGACTTCCTGCAAGAGAAAATGTTTATTAAGTGCAAGGATAAAATAATACATCCTGTTAATTGCTTCAGGGAATACTACGCTCATCCAGAAACTGGATGCAATATTGTCGTAGAATGAGAAGTATTTAATATTGTATAGGGCAACATCGCTGAAAACGAGCAAAAGCTGCCTTGATCAAATGCCATGTAGCACTTCATCTCGGCTGTTCTTCTGTTACTGCAAGTTGTAAACATCTGGTGCGAAAAAAAAACCTGCAAGTGTAAGGACACACATAAACAAAAGAAAAAAAGGAAATTAAATCTTGCACGGAGCCTGAGAAAAAAAAAAAAGCAGCCGCAAGGCTCAAGGGAGCAGTGTGACAAGTACTGAGCAGTAAACAAGCTTGAGAGGGATTTAATTCTTGTGACAAGTGCCAGTGGTGGCTTCCCCGCATGGACCGAGCATATGTACACATTTCAGCAGAGGAACTCACACAGGGCTTAATTCAAACAATTGAGAGATCACAACATATCACCTTACTTCATGGCGAAAGCATCAGAGCCGATCGGGAGAGGTGCTGGCATTATTATAACGTTACGGTTTGGGTTTGTTTGCAAGCGAGAACCGACACGTTTTGGTGGTGGGGGATCTCTTACGGCTGGAAATTTTGTTTTAGAGCTGATGTACCCGCTTCTGCAAGTGCTTTGTCAGTTTCATTAAGGTAACGCTTATCAAGTGCACGGGGCGATTCTGGATATGGCCACGAGATAAGAAGGAATTTGCTTGGTTCATCTTTGCTTGTCATTTCTGATAAAGATATGTTGCACAGGAATCAAAGACGTAATGTCTCTTAATAAAAGCTGTCTGCTGTGCTCAGTGATGATCACCAGTATTTTATGCCCCCTGGTATATTCCTATTTAAAAATAGCTGCTTGGAGAAGTCACTTAGCAGCTCAGCTGCAGAAGGGTGCCGAAAATGTTCTGTGGCCACAGTGCAACTGTTGTCGCTTGTGTTTTCAGGCTTCCAGCTTTTAACCCTGTATGTGCTACAGAGAAGTGACACTGAAATATATGACTTATCCCTTTCCTACAGTAGATTTTCTGCAATAAATGACTTTTTGGTGAAGTCAAGCGACCTAGCCATTCTCTGGCATTGCTGAGCCCCCCCATCCTCAGGACTCTACTAAGGAATTTTGTTGCATACAGGTGCATGTTATTACCAGCTTGTTAATCTGTACACTAGCGAAAATAAAGTCATATATAACTGACTTTAATGTGTACTGGTAGTAAACTGCCTTTCCTATCTAGCTGCCTATAAACCAATTAAATTAATTTTTTCTCTTTAATAGAACATGCCATATGTTCTAACATTAGCCATGTAAGAATTCTCCATAAACTGCAAGCAGCTATTTTACTATTGGTTTGTGCTGATCTTTGTTCTTCACCTTACCTCATTCCTTTAAAGCCCATCTCTGGGCAAACACAAAAGCACCTTTGCAATGAGGCTACCCCTGCACTGGGTTAAGTTCTGCTTTTTATCTAGGGGCTGGAAAAAAAAGTAGATTAAATTACCTGATCCTTGCTCCTGCTGGCTCCCTCGGTGCTTCTGTACCGGTCCCCGCAGTCTCTTCTCCCTTCCAGTCTGGTGGTCCAAGGACCACTGAGATATTTACTTACCTGAACCCCCTCCATTGCCAGACAGTGTGCAGTAAGGCACAGACAACAATAAAATATTATGAGAGTGTTCTAACCTCTTATCTCTGTACTGAAAATGTGATTTGTTTTTATCTGTGTCCCCATGGGAGAGATTTCCCATTACTTCCTACCTTGATTTTTGGTCAATTTCAAGATTTTTACAAAAGTTTACAGCTTTATATAGTGCCGTCTTATATATTTTATCAAATCTTTCCATTACAAATAAATGATTGTTGCAGGATGTACACATGAGGCTGTGTTTAATGCCGCTGCCTTAATGTTTTTTGTCAAACAAACTGTGTTAATACAGTACTTATGACACAGTTGTCTGTGCTTGCAGAGAATGCTGGTTGGAGATGGCTGGTGGTGGTGGTGGTGAGGAGTGCCCCTACTCTGATACAATCAGCTTTCTGTTTAGCATAACAACTGCAATCTGAAACTTCACCAGCTGAAACTTCTATAGAGCTTCACCTTTGTATGGGCAAATATCCCCACAAACATCTTACTAAAGCTGACCATACACCTATAGATTATCTGCAGATTTTCTACGCTCAGATGTAAAAAGTGCAACAGATTCCTCCATCTACGCTAAACTGTGTGGATGGAGGAATCTCCCGCTGGGCCAAGCTTCAGTATCTTGCTAGTCAGCCCAGCTGGCTCTTAAAATCCCTGCAACCAATCAGATAGTTCAGGTATTTTGAGAGCCCGTTGGCCTGACTAGCAGAATACTGAAGCTTGGCCCAGCGGGAGATTCCACACAGTTAAGTGTAGATGGAGGAATCTGTTGCACTTTTTCCATCTGACCATAGGAAATCTGCAGATAATCTATAGGTATATGGCCAGCTTAAGAGTGACAAGGAGACAGATATCTGCCACCACCAGTAATGACGGTGGGACATGCATGCTGATTTAGATCTCACCATTTTGTGTTGATGATTAAATGATTCACTCCATTTGCAAGAAGATTTTACAAACTGAAAAAACTCTGTGCTCACCCTGGATAGCTTACATACACATGGATAGTCTTCGGGGCCCCCTCTTGACCATATAGGGCTATTGGAAATATCAGGGTGAGCAAGGGAAATGTCCCTTCCACACAGTGGCGGACCTAATAACCAAAGGGCCCTTGTGCAAGATTTTATCTTGGGCCCCCTCCCAAGACGGGGGGGCGGATCACACTGGCATCTGCCCCCCCTCCCCCAGCGGTCTCTAATACCCATGTAAGAGGCCCCCCAGACCCCTCACATGGGTACCGGCCATACCCCCCTGATGGCAGTGTTCTATCAAAGGTTGTGACTACGTTAGAATGTGTGACCGGTGACATGGCCACACGTTTTAACGTAATCCCGCCCAGTTTTTCGGTGGTGGAATGTGTGACCGCCTATAGGTGAAGCATTCCAGCTCTTTCCCAGCTGTTACAGGGCAGATCGGCATAGCAAATCGCAAGTGCAGGAGAACCGATCTGCCCTAAAACAGCTGATCAGTCCTGAAATGTCACTTCTATCTGACTGCGATCTCACATTCCACCTGCACTCACAAAGTCGGATAGAAGTGACATTTCAGGACCGATCCGCTGTTCCAAGGCAGATCGGTTCTCCTGCACATGCGATTTGCGATGCTGATCTGTCCTGGAACAGCGGAGAAAGCGTTGGAATTCTTCACCTATTCCAACGCCGAAAAACTGGGTGAGATTACGTTAAAATGTGTGGCAACGTCACTGGTCACACATTCTAACGTAGTCTCAAACTTTGATAGATCACATGCCTACCTGTAATCATTAAATCAGAGAAATAGATTATAATAGGGAACATTACAGTGTAATATTCCCCATTATAATCCACTTGTCTGATAACATTAAATAGCATTTCACAACTATTATACTCTAGCCTCCCACCCAACCACACCCCCCCGCGCATGCCAGGGAGTTTCGATTTGAGCACTGCAGGGGGCGGGGCTTGTGACACACACACGCCTCCTGTGACTCCCCTCCCGCTGCTTGTTACTATGGACGCGGCCAGGAGGGGAGGTGAGTCACAGGACCCGCCCCCTCACTGAGATGCCCGTCGGCAGTGCGGGGCCC
>NW_017306558.1:289469-299498 GCF_000935625.1 Nanorana parkeri
CAACGTCACTGGTCACACATTCTAACGTAGTCTCAAACTTTGATAGATCACATGCCTACCTGTAATCATTAAATCAGAGAAATAGATTATAATAGGGAACATTACAGTGTAATATTCCCCATTATAATCCACTTGTCTGATAACATTAAATAGCATTTCACAACTATTATACTCTAGCCTCCCACCCAACCACACCCCCCCGCGCATGCCAGGGAGTTTCGATTTGAGCACTGCAGGGGGCGGGGCTTGTGACACACACACGCCTCCTGTGACTCCCCTCCCGCTGCTTGTTACTATGGACGCGGCCAGGAGGGGAGGTGAGTCACAGGACCCGCCCCCTCACTGAGATGCCCGTCGGCAGTGCGGGGCCCTGGTGTTCGAACACCGGGACCGTGCACTGCCAAACAAAACCGGATCGGACCCCACTGAGGCTGTGGGGGAGCCCAGGACCGGACCCCACTGGGCCCCCCCACATGCCCCGGTGCACCGGCTGCACCGGCGGTAGTTCCGCCACTGCTTCCACACATTCCATTGCCCTTTCCCAAACCCTTTTTTTAACTTTCTTTCTGCCTACTTCTCGCTCTTATTTCTCCTTTTCCTTCTTTCTTTTTCCTGACTTGCTCTTCTTTTCTCTCCATTTTTTTAAACTCTTTATTTAGAACAGACACAGTTGTACATTCACAATAGGCACTGTAGACACGTCAAGACAATATTTGCGTAAGAGGCGTCCAGATGAGAACAAGGTGCTCAAATGTAGAAACACAGCACAACATAAAAAGTATATTCCTTATTGTTTTGGATCAGTACCCAAATATGATGAGAGTGTACAACTAGATCCACTTTTAAGTAAAGTAAAATAAAAGTACCAAGGAGGAGAATGAAAGGAAAAGATTAGAAGATGGCAAGGATGGAGAAGAGAAAAGAGAAGGGTGAGTAAGGATAATAGGGAGGGGGTAAGTAGAGGACCCACTCAGATGTCTAAGTTACCCACTGGCCTGACTTCCAAGTCTATGGGTAGGGAGCTATATTCCTGGGAGGAATAAAACCAGGTGTGACAGAACTTCTTTTTCCTGTAATAGAGTGCAGCAGTGAGATCTTCCACGGTCCAAATCTCAGCAATTTTGGAGAACCACAGTTGAACCGAAGGGGGAGTCTCCTGTCTCCAGACCAAAGGTATGCAGACTCTCGCCACATTCACCAAGTGTATCAGCAAACATTGCTTATTTCACTACCTGGGACGGTGGAATAGGTGCAAGAGGTAGGCAGCCGGATGGTCCCCTAAGTCCACTTTTCTCTCATTTTTAATACTTTTGTTAATTAATTTTCTTTTAATTTTATCTCTTTCCACATCCCCTACTCAAATCCCTTCATACCCCACCACTCCTGCCTACTCCTCACCCCACCCAATCCTTTTACCATACGCAACTAAATACTTATAATTTACATACTGTACAACTACTTTCAGCATACATCAACGTATAGCTCCTTGGTCTTCACCCTTACTTTTATCCTCGACACATGGAAAACCTGTAACCCAAGTGATTGAGCATACTATGCTCCACACATGCTGTCACTTATGGTCGCATAATAAAATATATAAATTTAATTCACCTTGTTGAATGTGTATTTGTAATATGTAGGCTGAAAGTTATTAATATTACTGCCTTGTGATATCTCGGAACTGAAACCAATAAAATTCTTGTAATGGGAAAAATTGCTCAATAAGTGCCTGAGTTAGTCTTTATTGGCCACTTGTCCTTCAGAAATGACCTTATTATTGCAAGTGATTATTGAAGTGAGCAGTGTCTCCAACTGTCTCATAACACATACATGTCTCCCAAATATTTTTTTAATCCCACCTTCTGTCCTCTAACAATTCTTCAATCATCATACCCTACCCCTCTGCCAACTCTTTAGCCCACTCTGTCTCTGTCCTTTTCAACAATTAAATTTTTTAGTTTTAGAGTATGCAATGGTTAAAATCCCTGTACCTGATATTTTGCCATCTGTGCCCCATTGGGGAGAATTACCTCCCTGTAACTAAAGCTAGCCATACACCTATAGATTTCCTATAGATTTTTTTCTATCAGCCTATGGTCAAATGGAAAAAGTGCAACAGATTCCTCCATCTTCGCTAAACTGTGTGTCTGGAGGAATCTCCCGCTGGGCCAAGTTTCAGTATCTTGCAAGTCGGCCCCGCTTGCTCTCAAAATACCTGAACAATCTGATTGGATGCAGGCGTTGTTCAGGTATTTTGAGAGCCAGCAGGGCTGACTAGTGAGATACTGCAGCATGGCCAGTTCATGTTTTAGTTCATATCGCCTGCTCTGTAACATTTTTACAATGACTTTACTTTTTTTAATGTGTTCTTACACCTTTGCTGTGTCATCACACTGTAATCAGTAAAGCACATATAGAATTTCCATTATTTGAATGACAGTGGAAATAATGTACCTCTGCCATAAACTACAAGGATAGTGGAGATCTTGCTTACGTTCCATGGCATAAAAAAGGGTTTTGCTATCCCTATTATCTGCTATAAGGCACAATCTTCTATCTGACACATGGCTCATTCTTTATGTCAGAGAACCTTATATGCACATTACTGAACTACTAAAAGTCTAACAAATACATTTTTATCCAAAGTAACTCATGTGAAATACTGAATTTCATTATCCTCCAAAATATTGCAGTGTGACATTATTACTTTCCAGAAATTCATAAAGATACAATAATAGCCACTGTTGATATACCTAAAGGGCTCATTACACACTAAAACTAAACCCAACTTCTGTATCCTTCACATCATACACAGTGCAATTTCCAAATGCAGTGTTGAAATTGCCTGTGAATATCATAATATATAACCAACCCAAGCTACACCTCTGATGTCACAACAGTTGCAGGGGACAATCCTTTTTAAAGAAAATCTGTTATGAAAGAAATCTGTAGGTCTGCAATTACAGGGCTCCTTTTAAAAATACTACTTGCCTGGCCTGAAATATTCACCTCCTGGTTATCTGTGCAGGGGTCACCTCTTTTCTCCACATTCTGGTCACCTATCTGATGGTTATCTGTTCAATAATGGCCCTTTTCCTCCTGCACTCCCTGTTTAGTCCTTTACCACTTCCATGCTCCTACATACACGAACACTACTTATACCACCATTGTGTTAAAGCTTTCCCGATTGAGTTTCCTTAAAATATCAATTAGATGATAATGTTTGGTTTTCAGCTGTAGAGTGTAAATATTACATTCCAGCTGTACAGTGCCTTTGAGGGTATGCTTTGCATGTTTTCCATTGCTGATTTAGCCTATCTTCTGATTGTTCTCTGCATTTCCTTAATTAGTTATGTTTCTGACTCTGATGTCTTCTGCTGTATAATTCACTTTTGGCACCCGGTTTGATCAACTGTGTGGGTCTGACCACCTGACTTTGCAACTGAATCCATCTCATTTGACCCTAATGGTACTGTATCTGCCCTTTCATTTTTGATGTCTGACTTATCTGTGGCCTTTCCTCATTGCCTGTTTTTTGTACCTGTTCATGTCACATTTGGCTTGTGTGGACCATTACCTGCAGAACTTTACTAAGGAAAGATCTCTAAGTTTAGACTCATAATATGGTTTCTTAGACCTAAAAATGCATACAATGTTTTCCACACTTCTCCAAGAGGTGGCTGGTGTAGTAGCAGTTGTGAAGTCTGAACAGTGTTCAGACCCTAACAAATACTTTAAAACCTGGAAATTGGTATTCTTATCGAGGGAAGTCCCAATTCCTGATCTGCACTTATTTTGGGGCAGTGACTTAGTAAATAGTGAGCCATTGAATTGACACCCAGGAAAAAAGATTTTGCAGACAGAGATCAGCAATGGCAGTCTACATACTTTTCTTAACTTAGGTTAGGTCTCCCTTAAATATTTAAATCTCCAACACAACCTAAATCCTAAATTGTTGAGCAATAAGAACTACAGCAATAAAATGAAACACAAAATACTACAATTCTGTTATAGATACACACACACACAAGTTACATGAATGACATAAGTCTTCCCCATTATATCAGGTTGTATCACAACTTGTACAGTACAAGCCGTGCCAAATAATTTTTTTATTCTCCAGATTGTTCTGGTGATTAAACATTTACTAGATACTATAAAACATAATGAAGCTATATTTTACCAAAAGCTGTACAGCTGACTGCTAGAAATGTATCCAACTTACAATTATTTTTAATGGCACTATTATATGTATATTGTTTTACTGCAGCTTTAAAAGACTGTACCCATGGGAGCACATTTTCTGGAAATTTGGGAAATAAGATGAAAATGCTTTTCAACAAGGTGATATTAATGACTTGGAAGTACTGGCACTGTGTTCCATTTCATCTGATAACATGTATCAATAAAAACATACAACATACTCTATATACTCATATATTTTACAGTGCACTGATTGAGTGATTGATAGATAACTTTGTAAATAATTATAGTCTAACAGATCAAATAATAACCACCAAAATCACAAAGTAAATATAAGTAGCACAAAGTAGAAAACACAATGTTTGTCTTCTTTTTAACATCAGTTCAATGCATTTCTATACTTAGTTTACATACCTTTATGTGCATTAACACAAGTTAATATAAGTTTACTTGCAATAGCTTTACATGCATTTTAAGGGACCCTTTGTGTTTTGCGATGCATTTCCGCACACACTTTAATGCGCGTTATGCAGCTCGTTAAGGTACAATTACAGAGAATGGAAAAACTTCAGCTTTGGTTGCCATTCCCAATGTTAGTGATTCTATTATAAAATTATCTCTAGCTGTAATGTCTCAATGTTGTTCCCTTAATTTTACATACAGTACGATGGGTAGGATGTAAGAAAGTTTAAAGTGTCACCTGTTTCGTGACAAAATCTGGAACTGATGACATTACAAATGTAACCTGATAACAGTGTTTTATTTAACTTTGATATATTCATGCTGTTCGTTTTTATCTATCAATCAATCAATTTATCTATAACCTACCTGTTGAAAATATTCCCTTAGCAAAGTGAATGCTCATCTTGGCTTGGAGAATAAAGTGAAGTTGTGTTCAATCATCCAATCAAGTACAAGCATAAATCCAATTAAAAAAAATCCCCCAATCATCATTGGATATTTTATGTGAACACAGCTTCATTTTTTTTCTCATTAAACTAAGTGAATATTATCTACTCTTTATAAATCAACCCCACTGTCTGCATGTGTATATTATAGAATGACAGAGTTATGCATTAACTATGGCTGATCCACCAACATACATGCTTATTGGATCAAGTACTTATTTGTAAGACTGCCAGGTCTCAGTTAATGCTAATGTGTCTAAAAAGGGTGTTAATTCACCAGTAAATAAGGAACGTCTGAAAACGGGATAAAAAGCAGAGCAGAGACTAGTAAGTAGGAGAAATAGGTTAATATGCAAATAAAAGTTAAATTGCACATTGCCCTGTAAAAATGCATTCTGCTTTAGATTTGCCCAAGTCTTCCTGTTCTGCAAATTGCAAATCACGGACGCTGAAATTGAATTTCTATTCTGCCTTTTGAACATTATTTTTTTCTGGCAACCAAAATAAATAAAAGGATAAGCAAATCAGGCCATGCAAGTAGTCATCTAAAGAGAGAGAAAATAGCACTGATACGGTGTTCCATGAGCTTCAGTCCATTAATTTCCTGTACGGGTGGAACCACAAACCTCACATTAGTAACCTGCGAGATTTGTTTAAGACTTTAGCCTTCAGATTCCCAGGTGGGTGTTTTAATGTTGACAGCTGTTATAATTCTCAAAGTGGAGCTTAGGATCTGTATAACCCTCCGAACAGACACCTGTAATGTGATTCATTTGTTTTCTCTGCTGTTCCCTATGCTCATTTAAAAGTAATTTGCATCTCTTGCCATATTGTAGCCTAAACCCTTTGAGTGCTGGAAAGGACTGGATCTGCAATATTATATGGGACACAGATTGTTAAACAGGCATGCACGTAGAACTTGAAGCAAGTCTTTTTTTGTTTGTTTAAAGTAGAACATATAAGTTGTTTTTTTATTAGACTAGAGGAAATCATGAATTGATGTGAGGCACTAAGTTTGGCCTACTTTCTCACTATCAGTGTTAGTGCTTCATCTAATATGGTGATTAAGGGATCAAATCGTCCATAATTGAATTCCTCCTACTAGTGAACTTGGCCCCACCTATGAAGAGCCAGAATAGGCATTATATATTCCTGATCAGCAGTTACGTCCTGGGATTAAGGAAGCTCACACTGTCTGATTTGGTGTTGTGTAAGAAAATTCTTGATTGCGCCTTATTGGTCTTAGAGGTTAGACATTCACAGGGTGCTGTGATGCAAACATTGCAGATCTGCTTGTGAAATTGAACTTTTGCCTTTGCGTGGCCAGATTAGTGTTTTATTGCTTAAATCCTGTCTCCCCTAACACAGAAAATTTGACCTATGCAGCTCCATGATTAAAACTTAAGTCTATGGTTAGGCAAATTTTGGCAAATTAGATAATTTCAAGGCAAAATTAATTTCTGAAGATTATCTCTGCTCATCTAACAAAACAAAACAAAAAAAAAATAATATATAAAATCACTGGTCATATACTTGTGTTAAAAAAAGCTAAAATAATTAGTTAAAGAATTGTTAACATAATGCTCACTGACTGTTTTGGACCTAATCCTGCTTGTGGCTAGTGAGCAAGTGGTCCAAACATTCAGGCATTTAGGCATGTATGTATGTGTACTCCCAGGGGTAGTTCTGACACCTTCAGTCAGTACTTCAGTTGGTAAGTTCACCAAAACAGTACACAATTTTCTAAAAAATCACATAAAAATATCTTCCCAAATTTTTTACTAGATGACAAGGTAGTATTGTGGTTAGGTAGCCCACACCAGCGAGTACTTGGTAAACACAGCCTTTTATACAGCAGTGCATGCTTTCTTATAGAAAAGCATCTTAGAGGATAGGCTTTGGAGCCAGAAAATCAGTGACAAAGTGAGGATCACTCAAGCATGGAATTGAAAAGTGTCACCTTTTCCTTAATGTTAGGATACTGGAGTATCACCTAGGGAACATACAAACCAGAGTCACAAACGGCAGATACTACAGTAAGATGGTATAGAGATATTGTTGTAGGACCCAAGGATGACCCAATCCATAATGTCGAGACAGGTTTTTTTTTAGTTCACTAGCAGAAAGCTAAGTAAATGTGCAAAAAGGGTTGTAAAAGGCAAAAGCTCACACTTCACTCCTATGAAGATAGATGCAAATAAATTGTGTTTTTGCCTGGCTACTAAATCAAATCTTTAGAATGATATTAGTGAATACATTCAAACACATTTAATGACTGCCAGCACAGAACTTTACCCTGCGAAACTAGCTTAAAGAGACTGAAAACTACTTATAGGTATAAAGTGCACCTAGAGGTACACAAACCTGAATCACCCTTCACTATCCTCTGCTTTACCCCAATGCCTCCAATAATTTTACAGGATTAACAAATAAAAACATTTACTTTTAATTCTAAAATTCTAACCCAGCCTATGTAAACCTGCAATGCATCTTCATAGTAACATTTTAGAGGACAACCTTCCAACTCTTTTAATTGCAATAAGCAGTTGCAGACATTTTAGATCCATTAATTGAACTTCAAAGTCACTGGCAAATCATGAACTCATTTCCAGCAATACAGATAGTCATATACATCATTAAGGCAGTAAAGAAAAGCAATAATAGCACATAAAGTGCAGTAATCCATTCCAATCACATTTCAGTTTTCTGTATAAAGCCCAATTAAATTTTCTTAGTAATTACTATAGGTTTCTGCACTATGCCTATTGGTGTAGGGACCGTGCCCTATGCTGCTGTGTTCCAAAATAAATTTAGTGTGTTGTTGCTTGGCTGTAACAAGTCTGAGCATTTGTTTATCTTTTTCTAGGCTCTGCTGGTCTTCCCTAAGCTCAGTGTGTTGATTGTTTCTGCATGTTACTGTGACGGAGGTTCCAGGAATTAGAGCGGGATGGACAGTAACTGAACTATAAATATGTATCTGACCCAACCTACCACTGGTCCGCTTTCAGGTTTGTAAATATAATAAATATTTGGGGTGCCTCTCCAGAGTGTTCTCTACCTCCTAGGCTTCTGGAGGGACTCTACACTTGGGCTTGCCTCAGCCTAGGGCGTGTGCCAGGGGCCCAAGGACTAAAGTTACCTGCTGGATTGGATATCTGGATATAGTTGGGCTGGAAAATGGTCTCCTTGCTACAGAGTGTCGCAAAGGAGCTGGATAGAAGCTACTGCCTGGATATTGTAAGAAGGATTTATTGCCCATCAATCAAGATTTCTTTGACCCTGTGAACTGAAGATGAAAAAAGCTCCCTCTGTACCTGACTGACTGCAGTGGCTGAGTAACAAAACTGTGCAAGGCTCTAACTATGCCACATTTCCTGTTGTATCTTGCTATGTGGAGCTTAGGTTGTCCTATACAGCCACATGAAAAGCAGTGAGAAGAGCTGTACTGCCACCTCCAGCATTATTGATGCAACAGTGTTGTAAAATGATGATCCCTATCTGCAGTCTACCAATTATTTTCTTTTTATTGGAAAGGTGTTCAGAAAGTATAGTTTTATGAAAAATCCCATCGCCAATGTCCCTTACATGATGATCTTATGTAATATGTTCTTTTTTTTGGCTAAGGAAATGTTGAGATAAACCAGGTTTAACTCCTAGTAGAGTATCCTTGATGTTTCTCTTAATGAAACAAGTACAATGTAATTATTGTTTAATTAAGGTTTTAAAACCTTGTTTAAGTGTCTATTTTGTAAATACATACAGAATTGGGTTGATTTGAAGGCTCATGGGCTGTTGACAGCAAAATGAATTTTCAGTTACCTGAATAAATATGGTAAAGCTGTGCTGACATCATTCCACTAACCATGTGCAAGGAAAATCCAGTTTTTAAAATTTTCCTTGCAATTGTTTAAGCATTCAAAGTAAACACAGTTAAGTGAACATGCTGAACTCTTTTAGTAAATCTACTTTTGTAGTTACATGAGGTTAGCTGCATTTGCATAATACAAATGCAGATTCTTCTGCACTGCCTCTCTCCTCTCCAGCCCAATCTAAATGGGCCACTGTTCAATAGTGAAGTAAAGAAACTGTGTTAAATAATATTTGACTTAAAGTGACACTAAACTCAGGCGTTAAATCTTATAAATGCATTCAAGTACTTTAACTATTACCAAAAATGTATCTTATTTGTGTATCACTCGGCTGTAGATCCTCAAATCATCTCTGAATTGGTGCGGATACTGTCCTTCCTTCTGGAGGGAGGCTAATTTTCTTCCCCATGGTCCCTGTATGTGTTGTAAAGTAGCCACTGATCCAAGCCATCTCCCGTGATGGACTACAATCTCTATACAAATTAGAAAACTAAGCTTTAATTGCCAACTGGAGCTCTAGGAACCTGTTCACATTTTGCCAGGCTAAACCTAAAGGTGGCCATACACTCTACAACCATCGCAAGACTTTAGTCTTGCGATGGTTGTAAAGGGATTAAAAAAACGTACGATCTGCCTATCTTGGACAGGCAGATCGCACTCTCGATCATCGCAAGCCCGCCCCCCTGAGGGGCGGGCTTCCGATGACCGCAATGCTGAACGGGCAGTGTGCGCGTGCGCACACCGGCCCGCTCGGCATTTATCTTCCGAGCACCGTTCTAACCAGCCTAGAATCGTACGATTCCCGGCTGGTTTTCGAACATGCTGGTTCGACAGAAGACGTGCGACCGTACAGTAGAAACGGTCGCACGTCTCCGTTCACACTGCTCGATTATCGTACGAAAAACCGATCGCATACGATTATCGTATGATAATCGTGCAGTGTATGGGCACCTTAACTGTTTTACTGAACAAAGCCTGCTGTTTCCACAGCAAATCTCAAATTACAGCTTAATGAGTCAAAGTCACACCTTGCTCTCGACCCCAAAAAT
>NW_017306558.1:299921-314250 GCF_000935625.1 Nanorana parkeri
AACATACTTTATGTTTATTTGTAATATAAGGATTTTTGTAAAAAAAAAAAATATTAAAATATAATAAAAGTGTAAATTATGTAGATCACAAGTTAAAGCTAAAAATAATTGTCATCAAACCATTAACTTACCTTTTAATTGCAGGTGCCCATACACCGTACAATTATCTGCACATTTTCTGTGGTCAGATGGAAAAGGTGCAACAGATTCCTCCATCTACACTTAACTGTGTGGATGGAGTAATCTCCACCTGGGCCAATCTGTTGCACTTTTTCCATCTGACCACAGAAAATCTGCAGATAATTGTAAGGTGTATGGGCACCTTAACTCTAGCTGATGCTGAACCCTTTACCTGGGCACTGTCCTTGCTGAGCATATAAAGGTGTTCATTATAATTTACAAAAATCTGTGTGCTTGCACAATACATCACAGGCTCAGGATTAGTTGTTGTTGGAACGCTGGCTTAGTGACAACTTACTACAAGTTTGGGCTTGATTGAATTGTAGCTTCAACAGTCATGCAAAGTGCAATGATGCCGTTATGAAGTTATCCACAGCAGCAAGTTAGGTTCAGATTATAACACCTGAGAACCTTTATAGCACTACAGGATGGTTTCTGATTAGTATTGGGGCTTACTGACCTTCACTCATAAACAGTGATGACTGAATCAGGAGAATCGCATTTTGCAGTTTGTCATTCATGTGCATATGCCAATTGCTGTGAAATGCAGAAAATTAGGCAGTTTGGGAAACCAAATTGCTATGATAATTCTATGCTTCTGCAGAGAGCACATAGTGGACATATATGCATGTATATATATTAAAGGATAAATTCCCATAAGTTCTATCCCACTCCTAATAACCCTATTGATCTAGACGTTTTCTTATCTTACCTATTGAACATGCCTTAAGATGTACTTCCTTAAAGCACTGACACAATTTCACTCAGCCCTGTGAATATGCAGTCCCTTATGTCACAACTTTCACAGAGCCTGCATTCTGAATTACAACTCACAGTCTGAACAATGTAACATCATCATTGCTTGCTGGAAGCAATGCATTATTGGATGTGTAGTCTTGAGAAATTGAGATTACATCACAACAAACAGCACGGAAAGAGATGCAAAGCACACTGGGAATGCAGGAAGGTGTTGAAAGTGATGGGCAGCCACAAGGCAGCACTTAATATATACAGTAAAAGCGATTTTTTTAAGTATGCTTTTATTGCGTTATCAAAAACAACTCTAGTATGTATTCCTATTAGAATGCTGATGTTAGAACAGGATAGTATATGCTGGGACTTTAGGGCCAATTCACACCAAAATCGGACCTAAAATGTGAGTCAGCGGAGGTTCGTTTACTAGCAATTTCAACCTCTATTGACTTCCGTTGCATTTCGTTCTATTGCTTTTGTTTTTCTTTTTTGCCAAGATTTAATTAACATGTCCTGAGTGGACAAACTTTGCATCTACATCTGTTTTTGACCATTTCGTTACATTGCGCTGAAAAAAAGTAGAGCATGCTTTACTCTTTTCAGCGCACTGCAACGCATCGTAACGCAACACTGTGAATTGGTCCCATTCACACCCATACATGTTTTAGGTTAACTTCCTTTGGCACTCGTTGACATCTATTTAAAATTGGGTGCTAATGAATTTTGTGTGAGGCCCCATTCACACCGAATCTGTTAGCATCCAATTTTCAATAAATGCCAACAGAAGGTAACCTAAGAAATGTATGCGTGTGAATTGCATTGCAGTGTGCTAAAAAAAAGTAGATTGTGCTGCTACTTTGTTCAGTGCAACAAAATGCAACGTGACAACAATGGATGTAAATGCAACAGGTCAAAAAAAAAAAATATGTATAGAAGTTTGTCTAGTTTGTCTTGCATTGTGGCATCCACCACAATGCAATGTATGCATAAGTGAACGCAGATCGACATTGCAAGTCAACGGACCACCATTGACTTAAAGGGTTATTAAACCATCAGCGTGTTTTTGCATATATCTACTGCTAGCAAGCAATAGATATATGCAAAAAAAAAAAAAGAACCTGACACAGGTTTAAACTTACCTGTGTCTTCGCCTCGCGCTCCCGTCCGAACATCTGAAGAGTCTCAGGCGGCCGCAAAGGATCTTGGGGTGGGCGCATGCGCAGTTCGGATGTTCGGACGGGAGACGAGGAGAGACACAAGGTAAGTCTATGGAGCAGGGTGCACCCGCACAGACTCCGCGGGACACAAGAGAAGAGGAGGACAGAGGAGTCAGCACTGGATCGGAGACCGGCACCAGAGCTGGAGGGACGGCTGATAACTACACTAAAGAAGAAGATGATCGGATTAAGAGGCATGATTTAAGGTAAGTCCTTACACTAACATTGGGGGGAGGGTAAAAAATATATAATTTAATGTCACTTTAAGTTTTAGGTCCGATTTTGGCATGAACAGGCACTCATGGTGAATTTAAAAAAAAGTGTTGTTCACCAATTCACCTGATTAGCAAATCATTCACAAAAGTGCATCCATTCACTGAGATCATCAGTACTCTAACTATGGTTTCCACATTCCCTGAAAATCTTAAAGGAGAACTATGGGGTTAGGGCTTTTCTCCATAGTTGTCCTAAGTGTCACGGGAGAACACAAACTAGCATTCTCCGGTGACCCAAAGCTCAGTATACCGCAAGCTACAGAGACGCCGCAGCTGGGATGGATCCCGACAATACTGTCTGGATCCACCCAGCTGCGGGATTGACAGCTGGCTCTGCCTATTCAGAGGCAGAGCCAGCTGTGCCCGCCCCTCCCCCCGTTTCGCCAGTCAGCGCTGGAGGATGGGACAGGGGAGGGGGGGGGGAATCCCTGCAAGGAGCCGTGAGTAACAGTCACGGCTCTCTGCAGGGATAGATCGAGAAGTGAGCGAGCGACGGTATGTGTTCGCTCACTTCCCAATCTACTGAGCCAACCTGTGACAGTTTTATTGTCACAGGTTGGCTCAGATTATGAGGCCGAGTGAAAATCACTCGCCTCATAATTCTCCTTTAACATTTGTTACGATATACAGCCCAGGAAAACAGTTTTTATAAATTGGGATTTACACGCACAAAACTATTATTTGTATACATTATATTGAGTCAGAAGCACAAATACCAGAGTTGACCAACAGTTAAAGCTTTCTGCAAACTAAACAGAAGAATTATTAGGACACAGTACAGTGGTTTTTGGTTCTTAAGACAGTTTGTGGATTAATGGGGCACTTTCCCTTATCATCCTTCCTCCCATACAGCTCCCAGCTATGAGCAAAATGCTGACAGTGTCAGCACTTCCAGGGCGTGATCCTGGGTCCTCAGCACAATGCTTAAAAGCCTTATCCTCATAATGAATTACTTTTTTTAATGATACTCCTGCAAACATATGGCGAGTGGAAATGTTGAACAAACAAGATACTTTTCTATTAACTGATAGCTCTTATTAACCATTTATTCCCCAGAGTCTCTAGAAGTCACCTAGTGAATTATTGAAACATTTTATGCGTTTTCTAGGAGCATGGTGCCACCACTTTGCTCATTTCTTATACCCAAATCAATTATGTTCCAATTAAGCCTGTATTAAATATTTAATAGTATAATGCACTAAAGAAACTGTACAAAAGGCAGCTTAAAGTGTTCTCCACATACTAAGTAGAGGAGAAGCAAACTATAAATAAAAAGTTTACGCTCCTGCCTGTCATTTCAAGCAAAAATGCAAAATTACAAATCCCTGTCAGCCACCAAAGAAACCTAATAAAAATTGCTTTAACCACCTTACTATCGGAACAATTTTTAATTTCTGTACATACATGCTAAAATCAGAATTTTTGGATAGAATTTTCCTTTAAACCCCAAAACAATTATATATGTTCTGAAAGCAGAGGCCTTGTGGAATAGAAACAATGATAGCTTAATTTGTTAAGTCACACAATATTTGCACAAATGTTTATCAAATTGGCATTTTCAGGAAATAAATATTAAAATTAATTTTAGTGAACACAAACACAATATAATACCCATTTTTTGTGTAAAGTTTTTGGGTTACATAAAGTGAATAGATACCAAACACGGCAAGCATTACACATGCACCCATGCAATGGTGAAAAATTATAGTACTCAAAATTGGCCATAGGCAATGCTTTAAAAACCTTGAATGCTCATCATTTTAGATTTAACAGCGAATTATGGATCTATAATTATTACTCTCACTCCGACATTTGTGTCAATACCCACCATGTGTGGCAAAATCATTGCTTAGGTACATGTGCATGCCCTAGGATTGTGTGTTTATTTGCATGCACATGACGGGGATGGCAGGGTTGGTTTAAATTTTTTTCATTCATCACAGAACAGATTGGGGAGCAGAGGTTCCTTGGTCTGCTTTTGCTCTCCATCCTGACACTGTTTGCTGTGGTTCTGGGTTCCCCAGAGGAACTCAGAACCCTGAAACCCACAGCAGGGGGATACCGGGGGGTGTGGGGGTGTAGTCAGCACATTTGCAGGCTACTGCAAGTGATCTGGGAGGCTGTACAGCCACCTAGATCATTTGTAATCAACAAGCATTGCCTGTTGAAAAAGATGATATCAACATCATGGCTACCACTTCAAGACCAGGATGTACAGGTACGTCATATGGCCCTGAAGTGGGTAATATTGAAGGGACCATTCACATTTTTAGATTGCAGTAGTGTGCAGTTTACTGTCTATTACCAAAATACATGTTAACAGTATTGGGTAATGTACCCAAACGGCAGCTACAATACACTGAAAATGCAGTATGGAGGACTTTCAAACATACTGTACAGCAACACTTTAGACATGCGTAGATTTACATCTCAGGTGCCTATAGTCCTAGAAAATCTGTTTCCCTTATGCTTAGACTTTTTTACTATTTTCTTTAAATATACAGTATGTTAACTTTACTACTAGATGTTAAACTAACTGACCTGTAGTTCCCAACCTCTTCTTTAGTATCTTGGCTGTCAGACAATTATAGGGAACTTTTCAAGTTAAAAAAGATCAGTTATAGATCCAGCAACTGTTCTTTTAGAACTCTGGAATGTCATCTGCACCCACTTCTTGGAATAACCTCAAAAAGGGAAGATTAGTTATAGGGAAAATCTAGAAATGTTAACTGTGCCTAAGCAGAACCCTAAACAAACAAAAAAAAACCTTTTGTCTTGGATTCCTCTTGAAAAGATAGCAGTGCACTTTCTGGCATGTTCATGTTCTTATGCCATCCTGTGCCTACAGCTCAGGTTGTGTTTAATGCGAGCCAGTTCATCTGTCATCTCTGCCTCTAAAAACCCTGGACATAAAACTGTACTTATAGATGAAATCATCCCCCAAACTGTTTTGGCCCCACTCACACCAGATCCATTGTGATCTATTGTTCAACGGGTGTCATCAGATGCAAAAGGAAAATAACCCAAAAAATGAATGGGTGTGAATGGGACCAGTTCACACCACTCCATTCATGTGCATTGCAGTGCACTGAAGAAGAAAAAAGGAGAGCATACTTTTTTCACGTAATTGAACAAAACACAATGGAATGGAAGCAAACAAAATGCATAGAAGTGTGTCCACTGGTTAAATGGTTTGGTACATTCAAGTCTTCAAAATACATATTGTTATTTTTTTTTAATATCATTGTTTCTTTTTTCCTTCACTAATATACATTTTCCTCCTCTTTCGTAACTTAGCAATTGCCTCCTTTTTCTGTGCTTTAGCAACACTAATGATATGTTTGTCCTTATTCTGTTTTTTTACACCTTCCTATCAACTACCCCCGTAGAGAACCACATTTACCCTTGTTTAACAACCTAGACTTTCCAGTGGAGGAGAGAACATGGTGTGTTGGGTAGTGAGATTTGTGGGCCATGTACTTAATGAGCAGTTCTAAATCTTTGCATTTCTTGAAAACGCTGTGATGAAATATCCATTTATGGAAGAGCTGGTTTCACATAGCTCTAATCATATACTAACATATAGAAAAGGTTAATGAAAGTGACACTAAACTCAGGAGTCAAATCTTAAAAATTCATTCAAATACCCTAACTATTAGCAGAACTGCTCGCTCCTGTGATAGACTACAATCTAAATATAAATTTGTAAAATAAACCTGAGATTGTAGTCCATTATCTGAGCGAGCTTGGTGCAGTGGCTACTTTACAACACATACAGGGACCATGGGGAACAAAAGTTATCACCCTCCAGATGGAAGGACAGTGTCAGCACCAATTCAGAGATGATTTGAGGATCTACAGCTGAGTGATACACAAATAAGATACATTTTTGTTAATAGATAAGGTTGAATGCATTTTTAAGATTTAAATCCTGAGTTTAGTGTCACTTTAAATTAAAAGTCATTATGATACATTGCTCTGAATCATCAATTGTGAAAGTGACTCCTCCATAATATTTTTTGCCTTTTATGAAGATTCCATGAATAAGCATATCTTTCCTTTAGGCTGTCAAAATAGAAAACCAAATTTCAAAAGCTTTCAGTTGAATGTACAGTATTTCAAACACCTTGAATTTCCCATGAGAAGCATATCTATGGCCAAATGAATGGGGTAGGGATTGAATAAAACTGTCTGTGTCCCTTTAGGGAGATTTATATTAATGTTATATCCCAGAGACACAACAGGAAATAAAGAAAAATCCCTTCCCAGAAAACTGTCACTGAAACAGGGGTTTACGTTGAATGATTTCTTTATTTCTCTAATCCTATTTTGTATTTTCCATCAACTGACTCACAATAGTTACCTATGCAAAGAGAGAAGGTGAATCTCCCCAGCAGGGAAACAGACAGCAACATATGCCTTAAAACAAGAGTTTTAACATTTCTCTGCCGTGCCCAATGTTTTAAAACCTTTTTGGTTTAAAGCACACTTTAAGAGTATTTCCTGAAGTATATGAAGCACCTCATGATCCTATGTGGTGGGATTGGGGAAAATACACCAATAATCTAAATGTGGCTTAAATGAAGCAGGTGTTCTGCATACATTGTGGCAGTGCATCTATGTTGAGCAGTTCTGGCTGACCATGACTCCTACTCGACAGATAACCTAACTAGAGTATGTCCTCTTGATCCCAGCCAGGGCTATACTTTGGATACCTCATGTACAAAAATGCATAAGGGAAAGCAAAGTGTTGTGCAGTAGATTCAAACAAAGCCACTACTCACTATACTGTATATTTCTGGGATAATAATAGTATGTATTCACCATGGCCTCAGGGGCGTATCTAGCACGAGGCAAACAAGGCGTTTGCCTCGGGCGGCATTTTTCAGGGGGGCGGCCCCCCCAGGCAGAGGGTGAGGCGGTCGGTGAGCAGAGGGGACAGTGAGCGGGACAGCTCCGCCTTCCGACATGAGGTAAATGCTCGGACCGTTCATATCTCAGGGTCTGATGAGGAAGCCGCAGCCGTTCTCAGTGAACAGCTTCCTCATCAGACCCTGAGATACTGTGTATGTGCGGTTTACTGTCAGTGTGTGTCAGCACGGGACGGTCACTCATCCCAATCGTTCTCTTTCCTACCTGGCTTGAAGGAGCAACTGACAGAGATCTCACACTGAGAACAATTCTTAAGTTTTGCTATAAATGTGCTTACGACTAAAAGGGTGGTACACATAGATTATGGCCTCCTTCACACTGTGTTAATGGCTGTACACGTCCGTATCGGGCCATTCCCAGGAGGGACAGGTGCTGCGTGTAGCAGCCTGTTCTTCCCTATGGAAGGACGCGGGTGTACACACACCCAAACTTCACATCTGTGCGGGTCCAGGTGTCTGTACTCAGATGCAGACAGGATGGGTCCTGCCTACGTCCGAGCATGGACACCTGGACCCGCATGGATGTGCAGTTTGGGTGTGCATATGACAGCGTACGGCTGCGTCCTCCAATCACACGCAGCACCTGTCTCTCCCGGGAGCGGTCCGATACAGCAGTGCACCCCGAGTTAATACAGTGTGAATGAGGCCTATTTGATTCTAAGGCTCACTGCAATTTTTTGCTTGATTTTGTTTCAGAAATAGATGTGTGTTGCTTAGGTTGACTGCAGTCCTGACGACACCATGATGCTGTTTTAAATAGGGTCCACCAATTTTATCATTTTCCTCTTCCTTTACGCATTATTAGAAGCTAACTTACTAAAGAAGTTGAGAATCTGCACTAAAAAAAAAATTGTTAATATTGACTTAATTTATCCAATCTTGTGAAAAGCAAATTCCGGATTAATTTGAATACCCAGTCATGTGCAGATACTTTCGAGTGATTGGATAACTGAAGTGAATATTCACAAAAAAATTTCAGTGCAGGTTGTCATAATATTCTTGGCCTATCAGTTTTGGCCCTATGCAATACAACCTCATTGTGGCATCAGGACTGCAGTCAACCTAAGGAGCATACATCTGCACACATCTATTCCTGAAACAAAGTCAAACAGAAATCATGGAATCAGAAATGTATGATTTTCATCATAAAAAATGTTGATACTAGGAAAGGTATTCTTCTTGTAGCAGTAGGAAATAATATTTTACACTCACACTTATACATATGGTTCAAAGTGTACTGAAATTACTGAAGATAATGTAAAAATTTGTGATGGCGCCCTCATATGTGAAAGACTCAGAAATACACTTTGAGTCATTTTAGTTCAATCAGCAACTCAGGTCATCTCTGAATTGGTGCTGACACAGTCCTACCTTCTGGAGGGTGGCTGCTTTTGCTCCCCATGGTCCCTGTGTGTGTTGTAAAGTCGCCACTGCTCCAAGCTCACTCCCCTGATGGACTACAATCTCCCGTTTAGTTCACTAATTTGTATATTGAGATTGTAGTCTATCACAGGAGTGAGCTTGAAGCGGTGGCTACTTTACAACACACACACGGACCATGGGGAACAAAAGTAGCCACCCTCCAGGAGGAAGGACAACGTCAGCATGAATTCAGAGATGATTTGAGGATCTACAGTTGAGTGATATACAAATAAGCTTACTTTTAATAGTTAATGTACTTGAATGCATTTTTAAGATTGAGCTCCCAAATTTAGGGGAGCTCTATGTTGTGAAAAAGAGGAGACGGAGGTTTTCACCTGGTGACCTTGCTAGTAACATACTTCCCAACCTAGGGTGAAAACACTGCCCCTCCATTAAAACAGTACAGAGAATAAGGCCCCTTTCACATGGGTGACATCCGTTCCTATCAACTGGGAAACTGTGCACAGATGTTCTACAGATTGGAGCAGTATGGAATGGAAATCACTTTTGTGACATCCATATCTGTTTGTTTTATTCCTCCCATCTTGCGATGAAGGAAAGAACTGAACTAACTGGACCTATGTTAGGTCTATTGGTAGTTGGATGAACGCAGACATGTGTCTGTTTATATCCAACCACCCCCAATCCATCCTATTCAGGTTTGCAAAAATGGACGGATGTTTAAATCCGCCGGCTCATAGACTAACATTGAGCTTCCGATTAGATCCACCTGAAAAACTGACAGGTGGACCTGATGGGAACGTCATGTGAAAGGGGCCTAAGTGTTGTCTCCTAGGACTGAAGTGTGTTACCGGCAGGATTATGAGGTAAATGCTTGTCAAAAGAAAACTAATGCTACAATAAATTGCATGTTGTTAACTCATATTGTGTTATTTTAAAGTACTCAGATAAAACGTGTTTAGATAAAGATGTAAAGACAAAAATATTTAGGGCTAAGCTACACAAGCAGCTTTCATAGGTTGTCACTGAGTGATTTCACCACTTGTTGGCAAGCTAATCGAAATCAAAATCCTGGAACTTTTTTACATTTGCTACAAGCATATTGCAAATTTAGGATATGAAGACACCTCCTATATGCATATGCAGTTAACCTAAATGCCAAACTGTAGCTTATGTTAAAGTCAATTTACAGTATGCTGGATTCAAATCTCCAAAGCAGCAACTTGTTACTGCCTGCTTTAAGATTATTAGAAATCAGAGAAAGTCTTGCTGTTTATTTATATACCTATGCTACTGACAGCTGCTACATGCTAAGAAAAAATGGCCTCATATGTGCAGTATCTTAAAGTTACCCTGTCTCTATACTAAAATTACTCAGTTGTGGTATACCTGTAAAAGAAGAGAGCTAAATACTTACCCATCTCTGTGCTGCCAGAAGCCACCCCAGGATATCATCCCCTGAAGTCCACAGGGAAAACAACACTTCTGTGAGCGGCATTCAACAAGGTAAATATTCTTTACCGGTAAACTATTGTGTAGTGACAGGATCGCTTTAGTCTCCTTTTTCAGTTTGAAAAGAAAATGTTTGGGCAAATTTACAGCCAAAGGCTGTTGTTTACAAGCCCCCTCTGTAACCTATGACTAGCATTGATCTGAAAATGTCCGTGGTCTATACAAGATTGCGTTAATAACCTAAAAAGCACTGCATCAGCAGGAAAACAGCGCTACAGTACTAATGTACACTAATAATATCCACCAATACTCAAGTTTAAATGCATGTGGTTAATGGAAAGTGTCAGGTAAGGGTAATGTAGAAGATTAATGTCCTACCAAACTCAACAGGCTATCTTATCTACAAACTGATACCCAGTGTTATCTCTGCTGGGACAGGACTTGTAAATGGTAAATTTTTACCATTAATAATTAATTATTCATCAACCTATTCATCAACCACAGTAAATAAAACTCTGTGTTCTTTTTCTGATGTTGTTGCCAGTAGAACTTTAAATAATTAAATTCTGTTGAATTAAACAAAGCTAATAATATGACTTTACCTTTTCTTTTTTGTATTAATTTGCTCTTTTTTTTAACAAAGAGTTGTACAACAAAGTAGAAAATTATGTTTCTGTGCGGTTATTACACCCTAGAACAAAACATGCTTGCCTTATTACGAAGTAATTAAAGTGGAACTATGGGCAAAATTTAAAAAAAAAGAAGATATATATGATGAAGTCTGTCAACAGGCAATAGTCATTCCTGTTACATTCACGTTATTACTTGTTATTAAGTCTGTCATTTTTTAACGTTCTTTAATAGACCGAGCTGTCCAGAAAAAGTGGCAGTTAAAGAGTTAAAACAAACAATTTAACACTGACAGGTGTCAGCTTTAGTTCATATAATTAAAACCTTGATCCTAAAAAGGAAATAAACTGTTGCTGTAACTGCTCAAAATGTGTTAGCCGGAGTTAAGCTTTAATTTGTTAGTCGCTGGTGTAAAGTCCATCTAAGGCTGGCCATGCACCTATCAATTTTTCTTTGTTCAACCCGCGGGCTGAATGTAAAAAATTGATGCGATTCCTCCATCAACACAATCAGCGTGTCGATCAAGGAATCGCCACTGTTTGCATTGTATTCTGACAGGTACCGCCAGCACTTGTCAGAATACCCAATCATACTGGGCAGCTCATTGGCTGCCGGCTCTGATCGTACGAAGATTTTCCAGCCAGCTCCTTTGATCAGCTGATCGGGGAATGCTGACTGAAAGGGAGCTGACAGCCCCACGCACTGTGCGAATTTCGGTAGCTACATTAAAAACCGGCCGAAATTCGGCCAGTGTATGGGTACCTTAACACTGTCCTACAGGTTGACAATGTTGCTGCCCAAGGGTGGCTACACTGCTCCTCCACAGATACAGTGAATAAGTAAGCATAGCTACTCTAAGACAAGAAAGGTGTTACTGGCTGTTATTACCAGGTAAAAATAAAGGAAAAAGCCACAACAACTAAGAACTGGTAAACTGCAATAGAAAATTTAAACTTTTGATTCCATTTTTTGTCAAAACTGCAAACCAAAAACATTACATGGCGGTTTCAATTGAGTTATAGGAGATGGAAACGAAATGACCTTGTTGACTGCTTTCCAAAAAAAATGCGGGTACCATTATTTACAAATCCACCCCAATATAATCACCCCCACAATATTCCATAAATAAACACAAACTTTTTCTTGGAAGTATTTCTTGCCCACATCTGTAATACAAGGAATTACTTTAATGTGTCCCAACAATAACATATTAAAGCTGACATCACACAATTAATAATAAAACATCAAAAACATTATCAAATGAAGGAGGTATTTGACAGTGCCCTCAAAATTCCATTCTGTTGATCATCCGTACCAGCCACCAGCAATTGTATAACTGCTCGGTGGGTACAAGGCAATAGTCATTCCTGTTACATTCACGTTATTACTTGTTATTAAGTCTGTCATTTTTTAACGTTCTTTAATAGACCGAGCTGTCCAGAAAAAGTGGCAGTTAAAGAGTTAAAACAAACAATTTAACACTGACAGGTGTCAGCTTTAGTTCATATAATTAAAACCTTGATCCTAAAAAGGAAATAAACTGTTGCTGTAACTGCTCAAAATGTGTTAGCCGGAGTTAAGCTTTAATTTGTTAGTCGCTGGTGTAAAGTCCATCTAAGGCTGGCCATGCACCTATCAATTTTTCTTTGTTCAACCCGCGGGCTGAATGTAAAAAATTGATGCGATTCCTCCATCAACACAATCAGCGTGTCGATCAAGGAATCGCCACTGTTTGCATTGTATTCTGACAGGTACCGCCAGCACTTGTCAGAATACCCAATCATACTGGGCAGCTCATTGGCTGCCGGCTCTGATCGTACGAAGATTTTCCAGCCAGCTCCTTTGATCAGCTGATCGGGGAATGCTGACTGAAAGGGAGCTGACAGCCCCACGCACTGTGCGAATTTCGGTAGCTACATTAAAAACCGGCCGAAATTCGGCCAGTGTATGGGTACCTTAACACTGTCCTACAGGTTGACAATGTTGCTGCCCAAGGGTGGCTACACTGCTCCTCCACAGATACAGTGAATAAGTAAGCATAGCTACTCTAAGACAAGAAAGGTGTTACTGGCTGTTATTACCAGGTAAAAATAAAGGAAAAAGCCACAACAACTAAGAACTGGTAAACTGCAATAGAAAATTTAAACTTTTGATTCCATTTTTTGTCAAAACTGCAAACCAAAAACATTACATGGCGGTTTCAATTGAGTTATAGGAGATGGAAACGAAATGACCTTGTTGACTGCTTTCCAAAAAAAATGCGGGTACCATTATTTACAAATCCACCCCAATATAATCACCCCCACAATATTCCATAAATAAACACAAACTTTTTCTTGGAAGTATTTCTTGCCCACATCTGTAATACAAGGAATTACTTTAATGTGTCCCAACAATAACATATTAAAGCTGACATCACACAATTAATAATAAAACATCAAAAACATTATCAAATGAAGGAGGTATTTGACAGTGCCCTCAAAATTCCATTCTGTTGATCATCCGTACCAGCCACCAGCAATTGTATAACTGCTCGGTGGGTACAATCACACTAACAAATTTCAAACCTTGTCATACTTTATAAGTTCTCCCTTCTCCATCTGCCATGAAACTCAAGCATAGTTTATATGATGCTTGCATAAAACAAAATATAACATTACAAAAGAGTACTATTCATTTTTGGCCCCATCAAAGACTCTCCACAGCATCTGGGGGTTAACATCCAGCTCTTAATGCCCACCACATCCCCAGCACCTCCTCAAGCCTTCATACAACTAAAATTAAACACATTCAGTCCCAGCTCATTGAGGCAGACTCCATCGCTGCCATAATTGTTAGGGTTTACCTCTAACAGTCTGTGCTGCATCGCAATACTGCCAATGAGACGCATACATTTTTAAACTATTTTATTAACCTTTTTATTATATCTATTCAGAACTGCATTCTCAGTTGCTGGCCACCAATGCAAATGAGGTACAATCTCAGATGAAATAAACACTGTATGTGGAAAAAGTTCCAACACACACAAAAAGAAGGCCTTCATGTCTAAAATCAACTTGTAAATTGGCACAAAATCCCCATTATTCCTTCCTGCTTGGACCCCACATCCATACAAACTGGAAAAACTAATAGTCAATGCCATGTCAGACCAGGAAACCAAAATAAGTGCACTTCTGCTTCATCTTTCTGGAACCCAAAGAATCAACCAACTCATCTAACTCTCAGCCTGCCTCTCAGTCCAAAAAGCATAGGAGTGACCTATGACCCAAATTTTGCATGGTTTTATTTCTACAATCAAACAAGACAAACAAGACAGCAATAATTAGGTGATCAATTATGCAACGGGTCCCTAATTAATCTGCATGTGCTAGCAGAAGGAAGAAAATGCCAAGCTTATGACAAAACCTGCATCATCACGTCTCCATCAAATGCCAACGTGCATAAGAACAGAACATAACAGATTCCCAGCATCCAATCTGAATCTGGAGGGGGCACCCAGATCACCCCC
>NW_017306558.1:314412-333288 GCF_000935625.1 Nanorana parkeri
ACATCTCGCGCGGACCCCCACACCCCCCCCCCCCCCCCCCATCGTGAATGAGTAAGGGGCAGTTGTTACCCCTATTAATTCACCAAATACAGTAAAATAAGTAAATAAACACACAACACCAGAAAAAGGCCTTTATTTGAAAAAAAACACAGTTTTTGACCATCGATGTAATCCCAAGGTCAATCACGTCGTCCAGCGATGTAGATCCATGTCAATTACGATGGAGGATGTCTGCCGACACGTCCTTACCTGAGGTACATCAGCTGCAAAATGACAGCTCTGCTCCCAAACGTCAACAACCTCACAGGAGTTGCTCTGCCCCCTTTATTTACATATAGTGAATACTCTCTGTCCACTAATGGACAGTAATAAAAGGGGTGGAGCAAGTCTTGTGACTCGCTCCACCAACTCGCTTTGCCCCTTTGTTGACATTTGGGTCAGAGCAGCAGATGCAATCAACAACAGAATCTTCAGGGAAAACCAAATACCGTATATTAACTGAATAAAACCAAAAACGGGGATTTAGGGCAACTTACCAATGGATGGATGGTAGTGCGTAATCATCGGCGAGGGGTCGATGGGCGTAGGTCCTTGACTGGTGAGAGTGGTGGGCACTCAAGGGGATGTGTGAGCAAATAGGGGGGGGGTGGGTTTAGTCACTGCCGTGGCGGCTGAGGGGGGCTCAGTGTTAGTGATAGCCTGGGTATGTGTGGCAGGAATCCTGGGTGGAGGGGGGACCGCTGGTTATTGCAGGAACACAAAAAAAATTTGGTGGGTGCTGGCAGAACTGTAAGGGGTAATGTGGGATGACAGGCTGTCTGTGCTGGCGGCTAGAAGAGGCCAATCTGTTTAAGCCTGGACGCCGAGTGAATCGGGGGTGGAGACTGTGTCACTCGCTGACAGGCGGCGGGTGTTTCAAGGAAAAAAGGAGATGGTAGTGGGGGTGGTAACCTATCGATGGAGTTTGCGGCCAGGAGGGCCGGTCCAAGTAGTGAGACTCCAACGCTCGAGGGCACGAGCAGGGAGCCCGGTGACAAGGTGTGCAAGGTCTAGTGTAGCAAATGCAGAGCGGCTACGCGTTTCGAAGAGCTTGTCTTATTTATCAAGCCAGATTCAGTTAATATATGTTAGTAGCGCTTCTGTACTCCCCTTTTTTTGATCCTCTTGGCAAACGACGGACACCCCGGTCCGCATTTCTAAGAAGCAGCACACCTATCATTCCTACCCACACCCATATACCTCCACCCTAGTGTCAGCGCTGCATTCAGGGACAACTCTCCCAATTTTTCAGGGAAAACCAAATGAGTTTAGACTATACAATCAGCCAGACTGAATGTAGTCTCGGCAAACTAAATTTATGTAGTCACCTCACTTAGAGCAATAACATTAAAAAATGTGTATGTAACATATAACAATGTAAAAGAGCTCAGACTAGTTGCCAATAAATCTGATGTCTTCTATATTTTCTTTTAACATACATACATGTCTTTTATTTTTGTCAATTATGTGGTCACAATTATCAAGCTGTGCTTTTAATTTGCTGACTGCTTTTTACTTTTGCAGACTTTTACTTTAGCAGACTGCAGTATCAAAGACTTCCTTCTCTGGCTTCTCCTCAAGGGCATCAGTGTCTAAGTAAAATCTTTAAAAAATAGTCAAAATATAAATGTACATTGTTAACTTTATGCTGATGACACCCAAATCTATCTCTCCACTCCTTAGTTCATCCCCTCTCTCTCTCTCTTCACGTATCTCTAATCTACTCACTGACATCTCAGCATGGATGTCACACTACTAACTCAAACTCATTCTGTCAAAAACTGAGCTTATAATGTTCCCTCCCCCAACTTCCCCATCACAATCAACAGCACTATGATCAACCCCTTCCATCAAGCCAAGGTATTCGGTTTAATCCTTGACTCTGAGCTCTCCTTTCAGCCCCACATCCAATCACTATCCAAATCTCGCCGACTCAACCTCTGTAACATTTCCAAAATACGCCCCTTTCTAGCAAACGAAACCACAACGCTTTTAATTCACCACTAAACATCCTATCCCCCTTTCAGTCTATCATGAATGCTGCTGCCAGACTCATCCACCTTACCAATTGTTCAGTGTCTGCCGCCCCTCTCTGCCAATCCATCCACTGGCTCTCAATGGCCCAAGGAACAAAATTCAAAATACTAACAACAATAAACAAAGCCATCTACAACTCTGCCCCACCCTGCATCACCCACCTCATCTCAAAATATCACCCAAACCGTCCTCCTAGCTTCTCTCAACACCTCCTGCTCCCTAGCTCTCTAATTACCTCCTCCCATGCTCGCCTCAAGGACTTCTCCAGAGTGCCTCCAATCCTTACCCCAATCTTACCCCAATCTGTCCGCCTATCTCCTATGCTGCCCACCTTTAGGCGATCCTTAAAAAGCCATCTCTTCAGGAAAGCCTGTCTCATCTCAACATAACTGCCCTTTTACTTCTTCCAATAACTCAATCTAAACATTTATTACCTTTTGTATCACTTGCCCCTCCTACTGGATTGTAATCTCTCATGAGCAGGACCCTTCTAACCCTATTGTATTGAAATTGTATTGTATTGTAAATTGTGTTGTAACTGTACTGTCTCCTCCATTTTGTAAAGCGCTGCGCAGATTGTTGTGCTATATAAATCCTGTATAATAATAATAACTTCTGGTTTGTAAGCATGTGTGCAAGTAAATAAAGAGATGTGAAATAATGTAAGTTTGATGTCCTTTAAAGTTAAACATGCATGCACTCAAAGAAGATAAAAATAAAAGAAAATTATGTTTCTGTATATTTTAGGAAAATTGAAACTGTTGAGAATTTCTGACATGACGTGGTTCAGGATTCTGCTTTTATGCCGATTTGGATGGGCATATGTTCTTTGGGAGCAGTTGCAGCACCATTGTTATTTTGCTTTTGCTGCCTTAGACTTGTTGTCTGCAGTAGGTTTCAATATTTCTTCAGTGTCATCTATTGACAAAGCCTCATCCTCTGTTTCACACTTCTCTACAGCTGGAGCTTGGGCCACAGCTTCACAGTACTCCCTCTCAGTAATGCTGATTGGCATGTTAGCCAGAAATATGGGGTACAGGCTATTGTGCAAAACAACTGAGAGCTGCTTTATCCCTTTTCTAAATAATGTGCACCCTGAAAGCTTGACCAGCTCCCAGGATTACTGCGGTAGGATATTGTGGACATGTGACCAGAAGTGTAATTATTATTGGATTTTCTGATTTTTCACCCACAAATCTTTTCTTATGAACAAATAGTTCATAAGAAAAGATTTCACTAAATAAATAAAATAAGCAGGTGTGCAGAATTGCGTACTTTGTATACTTATTAATATGTACACTTTTAATTACACCAGTATAGCAAAGCGTTAATACATCTTTAATGATAGGGTTATGTTAACGTAGATTTACACACAATCATTAAATTTCATGTATCTTAAATATGTTACTGGAATATAAAAAGTATTTTTTAAACTTTTTAAATGTGCAGCTTTCATTAAAATAATACCTGGTAATCCTGCCATGAAGGTCCTTACCTCACCACTTCCTGTTTTGAGACAACTGTCTTCCAATTGTGCTCCTGTATTGTCACCCTGTCCCAAGTGTCAACACACATTGAGCAGCCATGGTTGACCAATGTCAGAAAGCTTGTCCAGATCAAGGATAAGCAGCTGATGCTAGAGCAAGTGCATTCAGACAGGAAGTCGCTGGAAGAGATTTATAGAAATGCAAAAATGTATTAAATAAATAAAAACAGTATTATATGAAAAACATACAATAGCAATTGTTTATGATAAACAGTGGTTTATCTAAAAATATGTCATCAAGTTAGAGTTTGAATGTAATTAATGTAACATGTAATTATGAACCTATGCATGATCCCAACCATTCTTCCTCTTCGCAACTATTTGCAATTCACAATATTTTTAAACAAAGATTATGAAGCCACAATGACAATTGATATCCTGAGGGTGCTAAGGTATACCAAACACGACCATACCTTTGGAAAGTAAATCCTACTCAAATTAGCAGAAATGTAATGAGACCTGTTAAGTGCTTTTTTTCTGGACAAAAAGATAATGGTATTCACTGTGGTGGCCATCTTTGTTGTGGATAGGAAGGACGCACTGAGCATGCTTAAGATGGTCGCCGACAATGAGGTTTACTGTCGGCAGCCATCTTTTTTGTGGTAAACAGCGCCAGAAGACAAGTGTCATCACCCTGCACAGGGTGATGACGCTTGTCTTATGGCGCCGTGTCTGTACTCTTGCTGTACGGACACTTGCGCATTATCTGTACGGCAAGTGTACGGACATGGCGACAGGCAAGCATCATCACCCCACGGGGGGTGATCACGCTTGCCGCGAGGGTGCCTTTTTAATTTTGTTTTCGATTCTATATCGCAAAATTCTCTGAAAGCTCTAGAAAGTCATCAGCCTTTTGCAGACTGAATCTCAAGAGTGGGCCAAGTTAGTTCATAGCGAGTGGGAACCAGTTCCAAGTCCACGATGGATTGACTTATAGAAAAGATGTGACGTCACGGGACTCGCTCTGCCAATTTTTTTACATGCCATTTGAGGACAGTGAGCTGTCATGGAATAAAAACAAATGGGTGAATGAGCCATGATTGATGATGTATTATTTCAATGGATGATGTGATTGATCTTTGTATTGCATTGTTGGATTTTTTTAAAACAATAAAGGAATTGTCAAAAACTGACTTGGTTTTTGTTCAATTAAAGGACTTTTTCAAAGTGTGGTTATTTACTTTTTTCTGTACTGTTTGGTGAATGAGTAGGGGTAACAACTACCCCTTGCTCATTTACAAGGAGGGTGGCATCTAGGTGCTCCCTTTATGAAAGGGGTCACCCAGATTCAGATGAGCCCCCCTGCATGCAGACCCTCACAACCACCAGGCCAGGGTTGTGGGGAAGAAGCCCTTGTCTTCATCGGCATGTGGTCAATGTCAAGGACATGTGCCCTGGTATGGTGAAGAGAGGGGGGTCGATCACTTGCCCCCCCTTTCCTGTGCTGCCAAGCCAGTGCTCAGAATGAAGATCTGGTATGAAATTTTAGTTTTTTTTTTACTTTTTAGGCGTTGGGGTCCCCCTTAAAATTTCTACCAGACCTAAAGTGTCTGGTATGATTCGTGAGGGGGACCCATCATTGTTTTTTTTTTTCTTTATCTATCTTTTAACAAGTTCTCCCTGCTCTGAGCTGAAGCATGTACGTTTAGCTCCGCTGTTTCCTTTGGCTTTCTTCAGCTGCTGTACGGAGTTTGGCTGAACCCAAGGGTTTCTGCAGCCGAAGTAAGCCGAAGGTTTAGCCGAACGGTTGGCTAAATCCTTCGGCTCTTTAGCTAATAACCCCCTTAAATGTGTAGCGCTCATCCCTGAAGGAGCCACCAGAGTACCCCGGGTCATCACTAACCTGTCTACGGATTTTGGTAACCAGCTGCCCCACTAACATTAACCACCCTCTTCTAGTGACCAACAGAGCTGATATCCAGGCCAGAAGTATGATACTGAAGAACTTTTTTGGAGGCCAGTACACAGAACATGAAGAGCGTCCTAACTCACTAATTGGGCATTATACTGGACCCAACCCAGCATGAAGGCCACCAGGAGTATATGTTGTTTGCCCTCTTGTACTTGGCCACATTACATTATAAAAACCTCAACTGCAACATGGATGGATTGATAGGAGAAGGTGGTAGGTTTCAAGGGCAGTTGAGCCTGTTAGACCTGAGGCTTTTCAGAGAGGCTCAGGGATTATAATCAAACTTGGCAGAAGCACTCAAAAGTCTTAGCCTATTGCAAAAGTATATTTGGACTGTGGACATGGGTAGAGGTTGAGCTGGGTGGGAGTGATGGAAGGTTTACCAGCAGATGATCTTTGGAGGAAATATGGGGGAATTTAAATTTAATGTGATTGTTTAATACTTTTAAATGCAACCTGTGCTTCTGGGTTAATTTTTTCAGGAGCAGAAGCATTGTCCAAGAGCATGATTTTTAGAAATAATGTTTGTATTGTGTTTGTGTTGTATTGCTGAAGCTATTGCAAACCGTTGCTATCTCTGGTTTGTTACCTGGCTGGGCGATGGGTGTATTTGTCCTAAACATTTAAAAGATTTTTTTCCACATCACAGGAGGTCTTCCTGTGGAATGTAAATGACTGGAGGGGGCAGTGTGTGTGCTGGGAGATGATTCAGAAAGAGAAGTGGTGTGTGTAGACTTTTCGTTTTATTTAATCCTGCGGACTTCACAGATATGGAATGTATTTTGTGATCACCAGCTGAACGTTTGCAAATAAATATGGATTTTTGGGCCTGGAATCTCACTCCTGTTTCGTGATCTCTTGACAGATGGATTAAAGGGGGAAATAGTAAAACGAAGTAGCTAAAAGTAAGTGGTTCAGCACTGGACAGTGCATGCTGGTGCCAAAATCTGCATATAAAAAGCACCCCAGAATATTTGAGTCTTGGTAATCTGGAGAAGCCTACTATGTGCAGTCACAGCTACGTGTCTTCAATTTGTTGTTGTAATCGTTTTAGAGGTTTTGCAAGGATGACATGTGCACTTTAATAATAGTATTAGGAAAAAAACAGACTTTTTATTTTAGCATTGTTTACGTAATCAACTCAATAATTTTCTTAGAAAAACAAACATAAATTTACAACAATATATTAGCTGGAGCAATGACTGAAACACAAATAATTGAACAGATGGATGCAGAAAAAAATTAAACGAGTAAAAGTATCTGAAAGAAAGTTATCTGCAATAATAGTACTGAAGCGGGCTTGCCACAAGGAAGAATAGTTGAACATTAGGAAAAGCAGAAGCACCTCATGTGCATTCCATTACAGTTCTAACACATTTAGCAAACTCCAAAGACTTCTTTGCTGTTAATTCGGAAAGAATCAGGATTCAGGAAGCCTTACATCCAGACAGATCTCCTCCTAAAGGCATCCATTAATATAAATCAACAGTAGCAATTTGGTTCGATCATTTATTTGCAAGAATCATTAAGGTTTATTAGCATAATTATTCCCTGTGGGGTTTCATGTCATGAAAGTGAAAAATGGTGTTGTCAATATTTTAAGGATATGTGTGCAGTGTTCAGAGAGAGCTTAAAAAATCTTCTGCAGGTGGTGTCCAGCTGGAGTAAAATAAATTAGATATGGTTCATTAATGCATAACGTTTAACTATATATATATAGCTTACAGTGATGGTTGCATGTGGCATTCAAATAATCAAGGTGCTGGTATTCTCCATTAGTGTTGCTACATGATGGCGCTCACTGGTTAAGCATCTGCTCAAGGGCGATACATAATGAGTTAAAGACTGGGTAGGGATACAGTATGTGGATCGAATACCGATTTTTGACGTAGTCTTTGATTAGGGCTTTCACATGCATCCTAATACAAGGCAACATGCATGGCACACTGTTAACAGTGGCTACCTGCAATCCTGCCACTGCCATTTTCAGCAATTAAAAAGCAACGCCTCGCTGATCCCATTGGTGAGGTGAATAAGCGACACATACATAGCAGGAGAGTGTTCGCCTTGCAAATTTAGCGATTCTTCCACTGTTCTTGCCAGTTACTCTATTGCAAGTGTGACATGGGCCTTTTTAGCCCTCGTTCACACCTGACCGTTTTGTAGCGCGTTCTACGCTCGACGAACGCTCTACAAAACGGTCAAAAAAATAAATTGCATTGTAGTCAATGGTCTCGTTCCCACCTTGCCGTATTTCCGCCCGTCCCTAACACCCTACAAAACGGCCCACGCCTGAAAAGGTCCAGGTACTACTTTGGGCCGTTTTGTAGGGCGTTTTCCATTGGGATACAGCCAAGTAGCCTTCAGCGTCGCGCGGTAAAAAAACGCACGACAGACGCGCTTTTGCAATACGCCTAGGTGTGAACGAGGGCTTACCCTTCATGGCTAATGCACCGCTTTACTTTATTGTGTTTCCACTTCTGCTACTGCATTCTTCCATAATATAAAATACATTAAAAATCCAACATGAAAAGTTGGTTTCCCATATGATTCAGTAGGCAGAATGACAGATGAACAGTTTACCTATGAAAAGAGACCATTATAACTATATATGTAAATTGTATTTATGCAAGGTCTATTGTCAAATGGAACTACATATACTTAGATTATTGTACATGCAATGTTGTTAGGAAAAAAAAAAGAGTTAAAAAAAACTATAGACATAAATGTAATAAAGAAAACCTGTACTGAAGGGAGGATGGAGAAATATGCTGATTGCCAGGCCAACATTTTGATCCAACAGATTCAATAGTTTCTGAGTCACTGACCTTAAAGAAGTATGCAAATACATTTTTTAACTTGTTGCCTGGTTGTTCCACGTCAGTAATTTAGATAGGATTGTAGTCAGATGCAGCCAAACAACTGCCATTTTCAGAAGGGGTTAGTAAAGCTATAACAGCCAGGATATTTCTCTCAGTTCATGTTCTCTTTAAAATTGATATATTACAATATTTTATAGACTTTAACATTCAATAGTTTTTATTGAGTTTTAATATAACAGAATGTCAATTATTATTCCAAAGTCACATACAGAGAGTCACATACAGAAAAGAATACTTAGCCTCATGCCAGTAACGCAATTATACAGAATTGCAAAAGGACAGGGTCCAGAATTCTACCACTTTCATAACAAAGATGGATTTAACAAAGAAATGTACAAGAGAAGAAGAGCTTAAAGTGACATTAAACCCTCAGATTTTTTAACATAAACTAATACTGTAATGTGTGCCTTACTGTAATCCATGGTTGTTTCCCTTCTCTTTGCTGCTCTTCCTTTTAAATCCTCATGTCTTCTCATGCTTGGGGAGAACTTCCCTTTTCAGCTCAGGGCCTCTTCCTGTAGTGCTGGCTCAGGTTTCAAGCCTATACAAACTAATACACAGACACCGTGTATCTATTCCAGAGACGAGGCAGTCTGCTGCAAAACAAAAGTTCTGCAGAGCATGAGAACAGACACAGATTTAAAAGGTTTAATGGTTATTTATCTACCGGTTCCAAAAGCTAAGGCTTATGTCTTAAAACAGTATACAATATCTAGCAGGGAAGGGGGGGGGACCCAGTAAAGATAAACTCCCAGTATCATTTGGAGAAATATTTAGCATTAGAGAGAATAAAAAAGTAAGAAAGCACTCAAAGTAACTTAAAATTACACCGTCTTACATTTAGGGTGTTCAATCCTTGCCTTCCAAGGTGCCCGAAACCAGGAGTAAGTCCCATTCTTTAGTGCCATCATCCTTCAATGATGTGTCTGATCTCTTGGGGAGAAATAGATTTCCATTGCCTAGTAATGTTAACCTTGCCTGTAAAAAGGGTATGAGTTACCACAGCTCTTTGGCCCCTAGTAAAATGATCAATCCCAATATGCAAAGGAGTCTGTTCAACCACAGGGAGTACCCTATAACCTAACTACTTCCGATATTAAAATAAAAATCGAGTTCTAATATGATGTCAACAATTTTCAGACCCATAGGATATGGATTAGGGATACTATAACCCCACATTGCTTCCAGCAGTTAGATGAGACATATGGGGAAAAATTAGACTGTTTATATGGGGTGATATACCATCTATGGGTCACGTGGTGTGATAACTCCCAATGGTTTGAGCAATGAGAATTAGGTAAGGAGCTCATTAACACATGTTTCAACTGTAAAAAGGTAACTTTACTTATATCTTGTTCTCATTTCATCATTGTGTGAGCCTTATCAAATCAGAATCTATCTTGCATGGCCATAAAACAACCAATAAAACCCTCTGTCACGAGCTTTGTCTCTCCAAGAACTTAAAAATATATGAATGGATGGGAAGGCGTGGATCAAAATCACCACATGCAAGAAATGCTTATATGCCTCTTCAGGTCCTAAGGGGAACTTAGCTTTCCACATCTTTATTTGAATATGCGGGATGAAAAAACATAGATTCATTACAATTTTAATACCAACCAAGTTTTGTGAGCAATCATTTTAGAAAAGTTGAAGGGGACTGTGGCTGGATGTGGAAGTGTGACAAGGGAGGATTTCATTTGCTTTTACTTTTTTTTTGCTTTTCATTTGTTCTACTTATGCTTGTGGAATAAGTTGTGTTCAGTGGCACTTAATAATGAGAAATATATCACACTAAAACAATCTGCCCTTTTGTCTATCAAGGTGTCATAGGGGGATTACAGGCCCGTTTATGTTAGATGTATTGTTAATTGCAGTCAATGGAAACACATTATAAAGTGCATCAACTTGCATTGCTTGTGTGCATTAATGTGCCCTCATGTGCATTGACAAGTGTTATGATGAACTTTGATGTGCACTGACCTGTGCCTGACCTGTGTCACTGACCTGACTACACCAGGCAAGGGAGAATGGACCCACACGCAATCACATTCCAGGCAACCATACTTGTTTGGCTTAGGTTTCAGAGGGTGTACTCTCTATACAAAAAATAAAATATGTATGTCCTAAGGTCCACAAGTGGTTAGAGTCCAACTCCAAATTTTGTTTGGGATAGAGTAGGGAAGAGTTAGAACCTTTGGAAGGCTTTTATTGCTGTCTTGGAACTTAATGAGGCATAATCCTTTCATTGTCTTTCCCTGTGAGGCAAGGACAAGAATAAGGGTAATATGTGTTACTGAACCAGGAGAGCATAAACAGCATTAGATACCTGGCTGCTGTTTTAAGCTTTCCCTACTTTACAAATAACAGTGTTGTGTTTCTGTCTCTGTCTACATTGGCGAGATCTCCAATATCTCCATTGGCGAGATCTCCAATCGGAACAGCAAGTGAGAGGAAAGATATTCTAACCCAGGGTAGTCAACCTTGGCACTCTAACATTTGTGGAAATACAAGTTCCATGAGGCATTGCAAGACTCTGACAGCCACATGCATGACTCCTAGAGGCATGATGGGATATGTAGTTTTGGCCCAGCTGGGTTACAAGGTTGCCTACTGCTGTTCTAACCCATCCCTACTATATTTAAAACTAAAGAAATAAAAATCACTGGCGTTGGGCTTTACAGTATATTTAAACCTAAGAACAAAAATTTACTATATTGCATATTGTATGTTTTGCCTACACTTTAAAAAAGGGAATATATGATCAACAAAAGAGCATTTCAATAAACAGGATGCAGGATGCTGCCCCAAAGAAGCCGGGAAAGCTGGGAATCTGAAAAGTAAACACAAAGGGGGCGCCTTTCCTAGTGCAGATCAATTTATTTCAAGAATTGTCTAGTGGATGTCTTACTGCATGTCAGCTCCCATCCCATGCCTGTGTAACACTCATGTTTGTGAGTACCATTTTATCTCTTTTTCACTTCGTGCTTATTGAAATAAATTGATCTGCACTAGGAAAGGCGCCCCCTTTGTGTTTACTTTTCAAATACTGTTATCTGTCCAAACTGACAATATAACCATACAGGTTATGGTGAGAAGGGACTAAAGGAATCAAGAAGCCCTCCAACCGAACTGCATAGCACAGTTAAGCCTTATTTGAACAGGCGTTATTCACATGTCTCATTCCATCACATCCAGAAGTAAGAAGAGTATTCCTCATTTCAGGACTGTGTGTGGAACTATGTAAATCAAATCTTTATGCCCCAACAGCCAAGTATACATCCAGAATTGCTGGATAGATAAATTATACCCTAATATTATAGAATCATTTATCCCAAACTACATACAGCTGTTTAGCCTTTCTTTTTTTATCATCAGTTAAAATTGTGTCAGGCATTCTCAACCCATGGGTACAAGAGCAATGTTATCACATCATTTGGCATCAATTATTTTACAAAAAAACAAATTAGAGCTTATTCCTCCATTGTTATCATTCATGCTGATACCTTAAAAGTCTAAAGGGTCTATTCAGAAAAGGGTGAAGCGTTTGGGGAAGGCAGGAGAAGTGAACAATCTAGGACAACATAGCCGATTTGGAAAAATTCTCCAATTCAGCTCACTTTTCAGTTTAGCTATTTTGGCCTAGATTGTTCACTTCACCCCTTTCTGAATAGACCTGTAAATAAATTAATCTCTACCTTGATCAAATGCTTTATGTAATATGTGATTTCCAGTTCTAAAGAACCAACCTGCTCTAGCTAATGTGACACCCCCCTATAGAGAAACTGAAATTCAGGCGTTGCTAGTCGACTTCCTCCAGAATTTCCTTTGTTTCCTCCCTTGTAGGAATCCTTCCTGGTTCATCCTTAACACCTTTACGTAGCGTCACCTTTGACTTTTTGTTTGTACCGTGTTCTTCTTCCTCAGACACCACCGGTTCTTCCATTTTTGCCTCCTGATTTTCAGCTTCACTTCTAGGTGGGACTTTCTTTTCCAGGACATCTTTCCATTCCTCCTGTTTTTCTGCCCCCAGTTTATTCTCTATTTGCTGTTTTCTGCCTACCTTTGGGGGCACTGCACATATAAATGCCCTGATTCTTGGTATAAATTGCATGTTTTGTCCTTGTTGTACTCTCTCGAAACATGACCTTCCTCCCTGCAATTAGCACACCACACTTGCTGGCATTCTTCTTTTTTTCTGTCGTTGCTTCTTGACATTTCTGCGGAAAATACACATGCCTTCAAAAAAATATTCCCCATTAATCTTCGCCAACTAGAACCTAGCTGAAGGGTAGAACCCTTCCATAAAGTTTACAACAAACTGATGCTTACCAGTCCATATGCCAAACTAGTTCTTAGGATACACTACAAGGCTGAGGTGGACTGGTGCCTAGTGCCTTCAAACAAATTACGTTGAAACTTTATCTGAGGCAAAGGGTGAGAAGCAATTTAGTTCATAATATATGCAGCTGTTTCAGGCTTTTTGGCCATCACTAGTTCAGTGATGTGCAGCGCAGTGTCTATAGACTGGGGCTCAGGACCCAATGAGACAGTATAGCCATACAGGTTATGGTGGGAAGGGACTAAAGAAATCAAAATAAAGGTTCCTGAGTAAAAGACGTATCATAAATAACACAGCAGAATGGTAAGTCAAAGATTTTCTTTTTGTTGAGGAGAGCTTTTTTAATTTCAGTGTTACAATAAATTAGCAGAGCAGCATTGACATAAGATAACATCAAGTACATGCTGACAAGAATGACAACAAAGACACTATTTTCAGTGCACATGTCATCCAAGCATCTGAGCTTGTTGAAACCTAGAGGTTAATGGCGGGGAGATATGTTTTATTTATTTATTTATTTTTAACTTAAATAGGTTTTTATTTTAACAATACAATACATAATACACACTTTTACATCCATAATTACATATTTAAAACAGCAATACAAAAACAAACAACAATACAATAAACCAATAAGGAAAAAAAAAAATATCTCTCATCGTACCATATTACTTAAAACACATTGTTCCTCAAAATACCAATAGCAAATAATGGAGCTTCTGCTACATACAGTATACAGCACTGAGCCAATCACGGCGAGCGATGTATTCTATTAATGAATACAAAGCCTGCCTGGATTGGCAGAGGTTGTGTACATCGCTCGCCGTGATTGGCTCAGCGCAGTATACTGTATGTAGCCGAAGCTACCGTACATACAGTATTACCACACATCCAGCGGGCTGACAGATTAGAAATGTTCGTTTTGGGCCAGCTTGGCCCAAACGAACTAAAGGTATACATTGTATACTGCACGTATAAGACGACCCCCGATTTTCGAGCGATGTTTTTAAGTATAAAAAGTAGTCTTATACGCCAAACAAATACAGTACTTTTTTCTTCCACTCCTCCACTGTGGGAGGCGTTGTTGAAATCCACTTAAAGGCTATACTACGCCGAGCCACAAATAATGCCCTTGTTATTGCCACCTTCATATAGTGCTCCACCTTCATGGATCCAAAAATACCCAGAATACATATCAGTGGATTATTAGAAATATGAACTCCAAAAGCTACATTTATTATATCCACTATTTCCTGCCAATATCGTTTCAACTTCGGGCATCGCCACAGCAGATGTATCAACGAACCTGGTTCAAACCCACATTTTGGGCATGTAGAATCTTCACTGAGTCCTATCTTCTATAGGAATTCAGGGGTCCGGTATGTTCTATGTACAATACAGAGCTGTGTTCATTTTTGCGATGCAGACTGTGAAACGAAATGGACTGAAAGCAGCGCCTCCCTCCAAAGAGTATCTTGTAGTGGCCCCAAATCCATTTCCCACCACACTTTACATTTCATAGCAGATTTATTCAGGACTCCAGGCAATACATTTGCATAAATTTTTTAAATCAACCCTCCCGTCGTAGTTGCATCAAAAAGTTTATCCATAGCCACATTTACATTAATAGAAACCTCACGCACACCAGGATGTACCGTGAGCGCATGCCTTAATTGCAAATATTTATAAAACTGGGCATTCGGTAGTAAATAACTTGCCTGTAACTGTTGGAACAAGCACAAAACACCATGATCATAAATTTGCACCAATTTCTCAATCCCCATTTTCTTCCATATTCCAAATCCTTGGAGTTTGTTTACCTTGTACAGTACCCCATTATTCCATATCGGAGTGTATTTTGTACATTAAAAAATATCCAATAACCCTTAATTGATTTCCACATTTTACCAATTAATCTTAAGGTGGGGAAATTTGAAAATTCTTTCAAATATAAAGTAGATTCAAGGGCCATAAGGGGGTCTCTATTTTGAAACAAGCATTTAATGATATCGTATGCCCCTATCCTCTGTCCCGGTAAGTTCCATCCTGCCAAGTGTCTTAACTGTGTGGCCAAAAACATTATCCATGGATTTGGAAGTGTCAAACCCCCGGTTCTTTTAGGGTATTGCAAAGTTTCTAGTTTTATCCGTGCTTGTTTCTTCTTCCATATCAACTCCCTAAACACTGTATTTATTCTCCTAAATATAGTTTGAGAAATCCAACATGGAGAATTGTACAATATATAGGTGAGTTGAGGCATCCAAATCATTTTGATAAGATTTAATCTACCAACTGGCGAAAGGGGGAGTTTGCATCATACATTGCATTGTTTCGGAAATTTCTGCAAAATTGATATTAAATTATCTATGTTTTATTTATTTCACTTTTTTTCTACATGGTGGATTGAATAAGGCCAGGGGATACCTGATGCACTTCTTCAGCAGGTCAGTAACCAAAGTAATATACTGCCTACTGTTATCATCAATCAATAGATCAATTCTGTTGTTTCAGGGTGGGGAGGGCAATAGGGGATCAGCTCTGACCTGCACCAAAGTTCTTGAAGATCACAGGAACTCCCTATATAAAGATATGTTACATTGCGTTACAGAGTGCTTTTATAAAGTGATCTTTAGAAGGTTACTATTGCTATGCACTACTATGCACCTGACCACTGCTTTTATTGACAGCGTGTGGCTTTAGCACTGCCACTACCAAGTCCCAGTACAGCTGTGAAAGTCCAGCATGAAGGGATGTCACAAGGCTCTTTAAAAATGGTGGTATGACTAAAATGGTTAACTTGATTTAGTCAATACCTCACTTTACTAATTAAGTTATGATGTTGGCTACCATTGTTGACCCCCTCCCTTTGAAAATGCTAGTTACCTAGCTAAAATATTTGCTGACACATTGGGGGTGATTTACTAACCTAAACACACGCACGCACTAGGTGCGTGTGATTTTCACACAGCAAAACGTATTTATCAACCAAAAAGTCTCTAAAAGCATATTTCCACTAATGCCATATATGGAAAAATCATGCACATGATGCATATATAATGCTGCTTCACAGTTTAGACAAAAATGGTTAGCTCATGCATTTACATTCCTGCATTCATCAATGCAAGTAACATAACATAGAGCTAATTTACACAACATCACCTTGCAATTCATGCAAGGCTTTGCACAACACACCTGCTGGGTGTGTACACACTACAAAGGTGTTTAGATTCCACCCATAGATCATGCTGGGAGGGAACACACTACAGAGGTGTATACACGTTCGTGGTGTGTTTATAAGGTTAGTAAATCAACCCCATTGACTTCAACAGTTTTTAAGTTATTGACCCAGAACAATCATCTAGATCAGGAATTCTAACTTCCCAGACCTACAAACTAGTTGTGAGTATCTGCGAAAATACCACAGCCAGTAGAATGGCACTACAGCTAGGCAACTAGCACTTTCAGAAGATGATCAGCAATTGCAAATTACAGCAGAATTCCTTTAATTATTCCGGTTTCAAAAGGAAAAACTGGGGTGGAAAGGTGTGCAGGTTCCACACTGGCCCCTGTAAACACGGGGTCTCACAGCAGCTGCTTGGCCTGCTCCATGGTTCTGATGCAATTTCGTATGCAGGTATATTAATCTACAAAGAGCACAAAGTACATTTTTCAAGAAAAATATAATCCATTACAATGGATACTTTTTATGATTATATTGACTGTTTCTAGTGAAGGACATAACAAATGCATTATGTACTAGCAGCATCCAGGAAATATAAATAACCCAATTTAATAATTCCGAACTCAAGGAAATAGAATAAATTCATGAATTATAGTGACCAGGAGATGAATCAGGTTTACTTGCTGTACTAAATATTTTATTCATGTGTAGGATTTTTCTAAACCACCAAATGTGAAGTGTCAGAGAAGGATGTGGAACAGATGCTGAGCTGCCTTTGTACTAACCTCCTGCACAGTAATTACGTTTCTGCACAGTAAAGCAGCAAACTTATGAAGCGCCAGTTTTTCCAGTATAAATAATTCCAGGTGTAGGGAGAATTTATGAAATCATAACATCAATAGATTCCTTTTGCTATTCATGGTGGTTAAACATACGAGACATAGTATAGGGTGTATTATACTATATACTCCCAAATATACTAACCTAACTATATAACAGAAGCAGGAAAAGGAATTTTAAGCAATACTCCAGCTATCTGTAGTACCAGTGACTGCCCTCACCCCCTGAAACCCCAACATCTAGTTCTTTTTTAACAAAAAACCCTATACATACTTTTTTTCCTCCAGTCTTTCTTGGTGGTCCTTTCTCCTGGACTGGCAGGCTTATGAAATAACATGTGAGTGCCGCTTAGTCCTGCGGGCCCAGGTGTGTTGACATTAGGGTTGCCACCTGTCCAGGATTCACCCGGACAATCCGGGTCTTGAATGCTGTGTCCGGGTTTCATGGCGGCAGAACCCCAGACACAAGGGGGGTGATTTACTAACCTAAACACACGCACGCACTAGGTGCGTGTGATTTTTACACAGCAAAACGTATTTATCAACCAAAAAGTCTCTAAAAGCATATTTCCACTAATGCCATATATGGAAAAATCATGCACATGATGCATATATAATGCTGCTTCACAGTTTAGACAAAAATGGTTAGCTCATGCATTTACATTCCTGCATTCATCAACGCAAGCAACACAACATAGAGCTAATTTACACAACATCATCTTGCAAATTCATGCTTGGCTTTGCACAACACACCTGCTGGGTGTGTACACAGTACAAAGGTGTTTAGATTCCACCAATAGATCATGCTGGGAGGGAACACACTACAGAGGTGTATACATGTTCGTTGTGTTTATAAGGTTAGTAAATCAACCCCAAGATGTCATACAGACAGGGGCAACCAAAATTAATATAGGGGCTACTGGCCTCCCACTGAAAATAGTCTTGACTCTGATATTTACATATGAATAAGCCACGACTCATTCTCCCAAAAAATGTCTGCAAGTCGCTAGAGTGTTCGAGTTTCGCTTGAAGAAAAGGTGGCAACTCTAGTTGACATGCTGGGCTCACAGGAAATGTGTTGAATGATGTCAGCTGCCTTTAACCTGATTTAACCCAGTTCTAAATGGAGGATAACGCTTGGGACAGGACTGGACTGTAGAGAGGGTATGCAGCGCTTGCCATTTTTATTTAATACAGGAGGGGGTGTCCAAAAATGTAAAAAAAAGTTCTGCTTTCAAGTGAAGCTGCGCTGTTCCACTGACACCAATCCTCACTCTCTTGCAGAGTTACCAGGGCCGCTAGAATCTTCAGCACCCACCACTGGGGTGTGTCAAATGCCTGTATTCCTTGCTGTGGCTTTCATCCCCGCCACTACATCACTAGTGTGTTCCTTCACCACTGCAGAGACACACCGACATAGTGGTCAGGTGGCAGGAGCCACAGTGGGGAGATGCAGCAATCTGAAACACCCACAAGTGTTACATCTAAACCGGAATTGATTAAAAAAATCTGTCCATTAAAGCCTATCTCCAGAAAAAAAAAACCTACCCTCAAAGGGTGGACTTTTAATTACCTGGTCCCTACTCCCTTAGTCTCCAAACCTGGTGCCTGCAGCCTCTTTTCCCCCTCTGCTCCATTAGGCGATGGCTTGCTGACGTCATCAAGCCTAAAGCAGGGCCCATAGCCCTGCATTATACCTAAGGAGGCCAAGGGACAGTCCTTGAACCAGTGTGGAGGGGAAAAAGGTGAGCGCCAACTGGCGGGGAAGCAGGGATCAGGTAAGTAAAAGTCCTCTTTACCATACCCCTAGACAAATAGTCACAATAGTAGTTTTTGTCTTCTCTGGAGAAAGGCTTTGACTCCAGGAGTAGAGGAATAAGGTGTAATACTTTCATAATTTCAACTCTACTCTTCTCTCCGATGCTCAGAGACAAGCCCTCACTGTCCTCATGTACAATGCAGGATTATTGGCCCTGCATTGTGCTTAATGATGTCAGTGTGCAACCGCCAGCTGCAGCATCTCAAAGAAAACGTTTTGTGGGGCCGGTCCCACAGATGGAGGGAGCCTGCTGGAGTGAGCAATAAGGTAGGTATTACC
>NW_017306558.1:333359-358231 GCF_000935625.1 Nanorana parkeri
CCCCCCAAATCTAAATTTGCCCCACCTTCCTGTTTAAGACATTTTGCATAACCTGCCAGTCGCAGGATACAGCGTGCACGCTGTATCTAGGTTCTGACAGGTTGCACTATCAGCGTAGCGGGATACTTTAGTTCTGCCTTTGCAATAGTCACCTTCCTTCTCCATTCCTAGTACTCGCGAAAATGCGCCGATACTGGCCCGGTGGTTGTAGGGGACTTTGGGCGGAGGACTTATTGGAATCTGGAAGTCCCCTTTAAAAATAAGGGGTCCCCCAGATACCAGTCCTCCCGATGTGAATGGGGGAACCTCTACTCATTCCCAAAAATCATGTAAATTGTAAATAAAGACAGTAAAAATGAAAGGTAGAAGCTGATGAGTTGTCATGGGCAACTGCTCCAGATTCTGTCCTCTCCAGTTTTCATAAATTCCCCTCTGAATATACAAGCCCAATTCCCAAAAAGTTGGGACGCTGTGTAAAATCTACATAAAACAATGCATTGATCTGCAAACCTCATAAACCCATGGAAACATAGCCAGCAAATCAAGGCTAAATCTTGATCAGAATCCTGGTCCGCAGGAGTCCCCATTTTCCTACTCCCCATCCTTTTTCTTTTCTTTCTCTTTCCTCTATTAATAAATTAAGGTCTCCATTTAATTTTTTTTGATACCCGGTCGAGCAAAATAAATGAGCTCGCCAGGAGTAATTATCATATGTAAAATCAGTAAATAACAACGGTACCCTTATTGATAAGTCGGTAATTTTTGTCATACTGGCCCCCCGATTGGAAGTAGATACTCATCGGTTGGAATGATATCCAGCTAATGAGTTTATAATAGCATGGACAAGTTCTAAAGGGGGGAGAGGGGACACTGTGGTGAGACTATAGGCTTTTCCGACATGTTACTGTGTTACATATGATATTGGAATGTAACGAATTGTTACTGTATAAGATGGAAACTAATTAAAAAAAAAATATGGAACTCTTTGCTAAAAAAAAAAGAAACAATAGAAAATAGAAAACATATCAAATGTTTAAACAGAAATGTTACATTTTAATTAAAAAAAAAGGTAATTTTGAAGTTGATGGCAGCAACACATCTCAAAAAAGTTGTGACAGGGCCATGTTTACCATGTTGTAGCCTCCCGTCTTCTTTTATCAACCCTCTGTAAACGTCTGGGAAATGAGGAGACCAGTTGCTGGAGTTTTGGGAGAGGAATGTTGTCCCATTCTTGCCTGATATAGGATTCCAACTGCTCAACAGTCCTGGGTCTTCTTTGTTGTATTTTTCGTTTTTTGGACACTTACTAATGTTTGGCTTTACCTCCGATGATATTTCATTTCTAACTCTTTTTCAATACCAAGAAGCCAACACTAAATGTGGATAATTATATTATCCACATCCACATTAATTATATCCTATTCATCTGTACCACATTGTAACCGGGGCCTGAGCAGCAACTGTTGCTTACCAGTTACTCTGTTTCCTTTTGGAGATACACAGAAACCCAATATCCCCAGAAGGGACTCACAAACTTCAGTATTCACTTCCAACCTCGGGATTTTCTTGTATTCATAATAGGGGTATCTGACACATCACCCTTCAGCGCTGCCAGCTCAACATAAATATTAAGAGCTACACCGGTTTAACTATTTATGTTTACAGTCATCGGCTAGTCCGTGTATACATGTTTGCAACGAGTGTTTTGTTGGTTGGTCTAACCAATTTTAATTGTGGTTTCAGGTGGTGGTCTGCTGGTCTTTCTTGATGATCTGTTTTTTAACAATATTTGAATAAACGTTATTTTTGTACTACAATAGGTACTCCGACCCTCATTTTACTGTTCTTGATTTGATCTCCTTTAGATCATCTCTCCTGTTTTGTTCTAGCATCTTATCACAGTAGAGGATTGTTGAATACCGCATAATACTTTGATTAACACCCAAGTAGGGGTTCATCTTAATTGGGTTTGGTCTCTGGTTATATCTTTCTATTTCTGGTGTGTAATGACTTGCGACCTGGCTTCCTGATTAGCCAGCCAATCAGGAAGTGGAATGACTCGCTGCCTGGCTTCCTGATTGGTCCGGAAGCTGGCCAATCAGGAAGCCGGCCGTCGTGTAATGACGCAGCGCCCGGCTTCCTGATTGGCCAAGAAGCCAGCTCCATGATGCCTCATCACAAGGTGAAAGTGTAAGAATAAGGAACCCCAGCACCTTCACAGCGAGCATGAAGCTGGCTTCCCGGCCCATCAGAAAGCCGGACGTTGTGTCATTACACAACGCCCGGCTTCCTGATTTGCCAGCTTCCCGGCCAATCCGGAAGCCAGTGCTTAAAAAAAGCACTTAAAAAAAACGTACGATCTGCCTGTCTTGCATAGGCAGATCGTACTTGCGATGATCGCAAGCCACGCCCCCTGAGGGGCGGGCTTCCGATGACCGCAATGCCGAACGGGCGGGGTGCGCTTGCGCACACCGGCCGGTACGGCTGTTATCGTACGGACATGCCACAAACCCGCCGAACATCGTACGATGCTCGGCGGGTTTTCGAACATGTCCGTAAGTTTAAAGTCGTGCGACCTTACAGTAGTAGACGTCGCACAGCTTCCACACACCTTACGATAATCGTACGATCGCGGGATTCCCCGCGATTATCGTAAGGTGTGTGGGGACCTTAAGACTAAAGAACCCCAGCACCTTCACAGCGAGCTAGCCTGACATCACAGTATTCTTCCACAATGTGCTCCGTTTACACTGGTATGTATTGAAACAAAACGACGCTAGGTGGCGCTATTACAAAGAAATACTGTATACTGCTACACGCAAGGAAACAGCTCTCCCGTATTCAACCCGCACACTGGAAAACAGCCTCTTGTGTTATATAATGACTAGTCATGGACATAATATTCCGGGATATCGGCTTCTGTATTGTGCGGCGCTGTGATTTTCTGACCAGGGTACCAATAAAATGGCCGCCTCAGGTACGGAGGTGACAGATTAAGCAAGGGCGTACTGAGATTCACGGCGTGTAAGGTCACGTGGAGGACGGTGGGCGGGAAGGTACAGAATACTTCCTTGGAAACCTGGTTACCAGAGTAACGCGGACAAACAGGAGGCAGAGTTTGAGGAGCCGAAGGATCGGGAAAAGCGCGGGTGTGCAGCGATGATGGTAAACCCTGACATGTTACACTCGGCACTCTAATGTCCGTGGTGTCTTCTTCTGTGTACTTGGTGTTAGGTCAATAGCATGTACGGTGTTCAAGACATTGCTGACAAGTGTTGTTCTGTAGCCCCAATTTGTTTTGCAAACAGCAGGGAATGGTAAGAATTACGGTCAGGGTTATTATCGCCTTCCTGACCAGCTCACACACATATATGTGGCAGCACGAAGGTGTGCTTTAACGCTGATTGCTGCATATATGTGTCATGGCAGGTCCCCCTTTTGCTGCAGTATTAGGCGGGTGGTCATAATGTTATGGCTAATTGGTGTGTGTATGTGTATATATTAGGAATGCAACAATACCGTTTTTTTGGTATCGAGTAGGAGTACCAATATTTTTTTTTCGGTTCTCACCGATACCAGAAGTCCCATTAAGGAAACCAAGCAGTGTGTAAAGTCTCACCACCCAGCTTCCCGATTAGCAGGGAAGCCGTCTTCATGCTCCCTCGTAACCAGGTAATGAGGAAGCATGGAGCCGGCTTTCTGGCCAATCAGGATGCCGGGAGCAGGTAATGACTCGCTGCCTGGCTTCCTGATTGGTCGAGAAGCTGACCAATCAGGAAGCCGGCCAGCGCGTCATTACAGGGCGCCAGGCTTCATGATTGGCTGGGATGCCAACTTTATGGCCAATCAGGAAGCCGGGGGTGGGTAATCATTTGCTGTCCGGCTTCCTGATTGGCTAGTTTCCAGACCATTCAGGAAGCCAGGCAGCGAGTCGTTACACGCTGCTCGGCTTCCTGATTGGCCGGGAAGCCAGCTCAATGCTGGTGACAAGGGAGCATGGCGCTGTCTTCCTGACCATTCAGGAAGCCAGGTAGCGTGTAATGACTCGCTGCCCGACTTCCTGATACCGAAAGTTCGGGTATAGGGCTAGGCATCAGAGCATATGGGTGAGTAATCGCCCAAATATTCAGTATCGGTGCATCCCTAGCATAAATATATATATTTTAAAAATGTTCCCGCTGTTACGCCCAGCAGCACATACTAACCTTTACCCCCCGCTCCGCTGTTCTGTTCACCTTCTGGCAGCAAATACATTTTCTTGTACTTCTGGGGATGGAGAAGCATGTGAATCACTTGGCTACATGTGACAGTGCTGCTGATTGGTCCAGCACTGTCACATGCGGTGGGCACTACAAGTCCTTAGCCTATCATCTTTCTGGTAGGGCTCTGAACTAACAGATTGTTGTCTTTCTCCACTCTTGGTGGCCAAACGGAGCAGTGGAGGAGTGAAAGAAAGGTACGTATGGGCTGCTGGGGAGTATTAAAATGAACTTGCTTGTATGGGCCAGGTACAAGTTTACTTAAAAGTAGAGGTGCACCGAAATGGAAATTTTAAAACCGCAACGAAACCGAAATAAAAAAAATTGTCAGGCCGAAACCGAAAATGTGTTTTATTTAAATTTTTTTAAAATGTTTAAATATTTTATTTTTTATTAACTTTATTTGTTTATATTTATTTTAATTTATTAAATATTTGTATTTTTTACTTTACTTTTCGGGTCTCCGGGGAAATATTAGGGGTCTAAACCCCTAAGACCCCTGATATTTCCCTTTTTTAAAATAGAAAAAGAGATTGAGAACACAAAGTCCTCTATGTCTTTTTCTGTATCCCCTGTTATCAATGAGTGTTCCTGTTCATTGATAACATGAGTACATTGTTTGCTTACTATAACCACAACTCTGAATGAACAGGAGGAGTTGTAGATCACTCCCATTCATTCATAATTGAGGATATAGTAAACATACCATGTCTTCAATTATGTACACATACTCAGCGATCACTGATCACTGAGTGTGTGTACCTTGCTCTTCTCTCTGACACGCTGTCACAGGAGGCTGAGTGAGCGGTGTAGAGAGGAAAGCCCAGCCTCCTGTGACAGCACTGTCTCCGCCCCCACACCACTCTGCCGGACTGTGATAGGCGGCTGAGCGGTGTGGTAGGAGACGCCTGCATTTCACTGCGCTCTCCTCCTCACAGCGCTCGGCCGGCTATCACAGTTTCTCTCCTCCCGGCTGGTACATAGAGCAGCGCCCAGCGGGGAGGAAAGAAATCAGGGATGCGTCGATGTATTGGCAGGAAAATTGCACTTTCGGCATTATGCCAAAAGTGCCATTTTCGGACGATATATTGGTGCATCCCTACTTAAAAGGGTAAATTAATATGTGCATGGCATGTGTCTGTTGTTTTTTCCGGACTTGGCCAGAGTTGGGGGTAACCAGGTGTAACGAGACGCCCGTCCATTTACACACACGGCTGCCCATAGACTAGTCTTGTGTGTCCAATCAGATCCGCCTGAAAAAACTGACAGGCAGATCCAATCAGACCACCAGTGTGAAAGGGGTCTAACAGTTTGTTGTGGATGTATACATATTGGTGCACATCCAGTCCATGCCAAACAGTGCAAATGATTGATAACATTGGTTATGAGAAGGTGTAAGTTGTAAGATTCCTAAGTTTCTTCATGTACTGCTCAGAAACAGCACCGGGCCAGTTTAAAATTCTGAGTCACTAACCCGGAAAAAAGTAGACATCATTTTATTTGGGTCAGTAGCTCAAAGTATAGAAGGGAGGGAAAGAAGGAACAGCATTGTAGAAGCAATGCAATAACCAACATCAAACTAATGTGAAATGCTCACATACATTAGTCCTTACTAGGTCTGTCTTGGTTGGGTTGTTTACTGAAAAAATCAGGGGAATGTTTGGCTTTAAACCCAAGAATAAAATATTAATTTAGCTTATGAGGTGGGAACAATGCAGTTCAGCACTGGCAACGTGCACAGGAAGTTACAACTCACTAGATGTCGGGCAGAGCCAACGGGTATTTTTATTTGTACTCTATCATACAGAGGTAACAAAACACTTTCAATGGTATATTTTACAGACCTACAGGCATCTATGGGTTTCTGTACACTTTATCTTCTCCATATCCATGGTGTATTTCTGTGTCGATTTTATCTTTTTGAATAGGTTTCAAAGAAGGTGACCTACAGTCAGAGGGAAAAGATGATAGCAGAAGCTCAACGTCAGGAATTTCTTCGGGAAGACCAGTTACAAAAATTGAACCAAGACCATCAGCTGGATGCATTGCTAAAAAGTGAGGATCGCGTAGAGAAGAAACGTTATATTAGAAGAATGCATGATGAAGAACAGGAGCGACAAATGGAAGAGGCAATTCAACAAGTAGGAAATCTGTTGGCCTTTCTTTTTTTTTGTGTGTGTAATCATTATTTATTAAATAAGAGGGGTTAGTACACAGGTTCCAATATAACATTTAAAAAAATATCACATTCGTTATAGATTTTGTTACTTAATTAAAAAGAACACTATAAGCAAATGTTTTTTCATAGATTTTAATGACCAACTATACAAATATTTAATTAATTTTGGTTAGAGCCGGTTTTCTTATTTATACATTACAATACTGGTCCCCAACCTTTTTGGCACCAGGGACCGGTTTCATGGAAGAAAATTTTCATCAGTGTAAAGAATAGTAACTTGTATTCTCATATACATGATTGCTCAGCCTCAGTGCCATATACAAACAATCGGCAGCATGCAGGGTCGCTCACTTAAGGGCCACGCACAGTAAAGCAGAAGTTCCTCTGCTGAGGTTAGGAGCGTCTTTCACAGATCTCTGGCAAGCTTCCAGTTGTAACAGGTGTGCTCCCCATCTCCTTCTCAGCTCAGCTCCCGTCCTGCCATCAGAACGGAAGAGATCACTCCATCGCTGCGCTGTGGATGGGTGAAGTGATCTGACAGGAGTGAGAGGCAGCTCAGGCATGCACAGTTCCTTGCGGCCACTTTAGAAAAGTGATGTGCGTGGCCGCTCGGAACTAAGTGAAAGCTGTGGATGTGCCCTAGATGTGACAGATGGCCGTGGGCAATTGCCCACTGGGTAAAGCGGCCCTGATGGGGAGCAGGACTGCTGAGGAGACTGCTGGTGGCTGCTGCCCAGTTCCTAATCAGGTCACGGACCGGTACTGCGCATTACACGATACCAGGGGTTATGTGGCTGTCTTCACGAGATTGGACACGGTCAAAGCAAAGCTGTAAGGACAGCCCTGTATAACCCCTCGCACTTCCTGAAAGCCTTATACACTGAGTGGCCAGTTTATTATAACCACCTGACGTTTGTAGGCAAATTAGCTTTAATTAGCTATAATTTTGCGCTGAAGTTGCTAGAGGGCCAGACCATTGTAAATAGGGAAGCAGATTGTTTACCACGACAGTAGAAGTGATTTTTTTTTTTCTGAAGATATGGGTAAACAACGCAATTTAACAGCCTTTGAACGTGGGATGATTGTTGGCGGAAGCCATGGAGTGAATATCAGCAAAACAGCAGAATTTGTTAAATGTTCAAGAGGGGCTCATTGTTAAAGTGTTTAAAGACTGGACTGTCAGCCGAAAATCTGGGTCTGAATGTGCGAATTGTGGCCGTAGGTGACTAGTCAATCTCGTGGCCCAACGGAGTACTGATGGGGTGGTCATAATAATCTGGCCACTCGGTGTATTTTGCTAGTGTCCTTTTGGAGAATAGACGTCTTCTCTCTGCTCTGAGAGAAGCAAACCACTCTATAATTTTTTTCTGGCATGATTTTTTTTAGCTGATATAGAGCCCCTGTGGCATTCTGCAGCTTCTGGATTGGTTACGGCTCAACTCTGCCTTGGTGATACCCCTGGACCAAGCCTGGATAAGATGCAGGATCTGCTTGTAATGATGCTTTGGACACTGGATCCTGCATTAGGCGTTCACCTAGGCATGTGGTTCACTGCTGTTTGCCTCAGCAATCCTCTGGACAATCCTGGGCTCCCTGTGGCCTACAGTTATTGGTCACAGAAGGCTTAACCCTTCTTGCTCTGCAGTGTATGGTTGTGAGCACATTTCTCACACACTATGGTGGCTCACAGTCGCAAGGAGAGTGAGCCAGTTGGCCCTGCCAGCTCATGCTAAGATAATGGCTCAGGCGGTGCCTGTAGTATTTCCCCTAAGGGTCCTGATTTTAATAGCCCTGACCACTGTCCCCAATCCGTGCTGCTACCCCCCTAGGGACCACCTTATCCCCTGCCGGTGCATCACCTCCTCCTCTGCCACAATGTCTGAATTTATGGAAAAAGATTTCTGTCCTTTTAGAGGCCTCAGATCGCAGGGGCCACAAGCAGATCCCATCATCCTCTCCCCCAGGGCCCATCTCTGATTTTCCTGTGACTGCTTCTGTAATTTCTAAAGAGCATAAACCAAATATCTCATTTGGTTCTGAGGATTCAGTACAGGAAGAAGTCCAATTCCCTAATATTTCATCCAAAAAAGGATACTATTTCTGCCCTTATTGACGCATTGCGGGCAAGGGCCACCAGCCTGGGCTCCTAAAAATGCCTAAACCATTCCTGTGCACTCACTTTGTGCACACAGCTTGTGTGGTATGGTGACAGGTCTTCGTCCCTCCCAAGCATTTTGCTTAGCCGTATCCTAATGAAGAGGGGTTCCTGAAGAAGTGGGCTGTCCAATTTGAGGACTCAGCTATTTCTTGTCTTAACAAAGCCTTAGAGGTCCCTGTTGAGGATGTTCCAGCATTTAGAGACCCTATGCACAAAAAGTTAGCTCTTTTCAAGGCTTTACTCCTACTTTCAGGCCCTTCTTTGTGACCCGCTGTTGCAACCATGTCAGTCCAAGCTGTCTGTCCAGGACCATGGCTTGGGACACTTAATCCATACTAATGAATCCTTCTGTCTTCCCAAAAACTGGAGCTCTTGTCTGTGGCTTTGCACTACTGTGTTAATGGGCTAGTGCACACACTTTGCCAGATATCCAGGATGGGGCTCCTTTGAGTACGTATGAGGAGGATCCTGTGGCTCAAATGTTGGTCTGCAGAGCTTCCATGCAAGTGGGGATGCTCTATGAAAGGGAATGCCTTTTTAGCTACTCCTTGTATATCTATATCAAAGAAGTTATGAGGTCGGGGTAGAAAAGTACCCTCTTGCCCTGGAAAAAAAAAAGGAAAAACAGAAGAGGAAAGGTTTCAGGGTCTACGCAAAACCTGTCCATCGTTCCTGAAGGAAAATGAGGCACCTGTCCTATTTAAGATCTTAAGATTCTCAACAGATTCCTTTTGATAAATGTTTTTTGCGTGTAATCTGTCCAGCCAGAAGCCTCCCTTTTGAACCTTGTGTATGACCTGAATCGCTAGTTGCATTCTTTTGTTGCTATCACCTCTAAGAGGTGAGTCTCCGAGTTTGCAGCCAAGGATAAGGTTGTTTTTAAGGTGGTTTCTTCCTTCCACTTTCCCCTTCCCTGTCATGGCGCACTCAACCAGACCATTCAGTACTTCATGGGCTATTGAGCATCAGGCATCTGTTTCTCGGATTTGCAAGACTGCCACCTAATCTTCTTCTGTTGGATGGATGTTAGCGTTTGTTGTGTTGTCCTCCCCTAGGTTGGACTACTTTTTGTTTGGTCCATGGTTCCAGAATGAAGTTATGTGTCCTGTAATGTTTAATTAAGAAAATAGGATTTTTGTCTTACCTATAAAATCATTTTTTGGAGTACATTACAGGACACAGGTCCCTCCCCTTTGCTTCTAATGATGCACTCCTATTGCTTGCTAAAAAAAAAAGTAGGTTTGCTGTTAGTTTTGAAGGGTTACATAGGGCCATCATTACAGTTTGCTTTGTTTTGCTTTGTCCAATCTCCTGAAGGCAGCTGCATAACCCAGTCACTGGGTGTAATTACGGCCTTGTTCACACCAAGCGCGTTCCAGGAGCAGTTGCAGACCAGATCAAAACTGCGTCCAATGTATTCCAATGTTATTTTGGGCTCTAGTACACACCGCAGCGTTCAGTTCCAGAGCATGTAACAAAAAACTGCAGCAAGCCCTATTTTACCTGCTCTGGAACGCATCAAAAACGCATGCAGACGCCATGGAACGCACTGAAAGCCCATTCTAAACTAAAAAAAATATTATTATTTTTTTAACCAAAAACGGCCCGGAACGCATCAAAAAACATCTTTTTACTTTCCTTAAAGATAAGTTGTGAATATTGTGTGAGTTACTTTGTGAAAGGAATGTATAGATAACATCATGATTATTTTTTTATTTTTATTTGTAGGCAGAGGAAACCAAAAGGCTTAAAGAGCTACAGCTGGAACAAGAAGAAAGAATGGCACAGGAACTGGCTCGGATCAAGCATGAAAAGCTAAAAGATGAAAAACTGAGGCAACAAATTCGAGAGAACAGGTAGTTTATTGAATGATGCATAGATGTTTTTCTCTCCTAGTTGTAATGCTGTTTTTTAGTTGATTTAACAAAAAAAATATTTATATGCAAGACTTGCATTGCATGTGCATACACTAACTTATTTATAAGATACTGTGCTGTTTTCCAGCCTGGAGCTCAGAGAATTAGAGCAAAAGCTGAAGTCTGCCTACCTGACTAGAGAGCGAGCTGCACAAATAGCAGAAAAAGAGGTTCTGAAATATGAGAAAATGGTAAGTCATCTTATTTTCTACCTTTTGATGAAGAGGACATCAATCGTAGAAAATAAACGCTGCCCTTATTTTGTGCTTTATAGTATTCATACCCTTAGGAAGTCATGCATTTCAAAGGTTTTATACAAGGCAGCCCAGACATTGTATACAAAGGAACAGTATTGCTGTTGTAAAGTTGAACTCCAGAGGGATATATAAAAAAAAAAACTTTCAAAAATGTATCCATATTAATGGGGGTGGTAATATTGTTAGCGTGCCTGCCGTACAGTCTTACTCCTACTTTATATATTATTTCCGCCATGTATGTTCACTTTAAAGATTACCTTTTGTCTCCTGGATTGCCAAGAGGAAAAACTGTAATGAGCACAACCAAATATAGTCCATTTTAATAAATCCAAACATATTGAAATTGCAGAAAAATATTTTAGAACAGTGTATGCAAACGATGTCTAGAAGTAAGTCAGAAATAGAAATGTATATACAGTCCATAGATAACAACATATTATAATACAAAGCTAGACATGTTCCTGGATCAATATATCCAGAGTTCTTTAAAACATTTCTCCCGGCTTTTTCTTTACTGTATTTTATAACACAAGTACATTTTCCCTGTATGAAAGTGTTCATGATTACTAGATTTATCAAACACATAATTCCTGACCATAGCCACTGCTAAGCCAGCAAAAAAGGCTCCCACCTTTATGGAGCATGGTGGTGCAGAGACTTTAATTGAACATGAGCACATACACTGGTCCCACCACAGAAATGTAAGGAAATATATTTAAAGTGTATGTCAAGGCATAATTAAGAAAGAAAAATGTATTAATCGTACATCACTGAACCTGTTCCCTGTTGGGGTTGTTGTTCCTTGGGCCTGTTAGCCGCTGTTTGCTGTGTAGCCCATGTCCCTGGTGGACTACTTTTGAATACCCTCGTGGTTTAAATAATTTACCTCCCTGTGTCTGGTGATGTACGATCAAGAAAACAGGAGTTTTGTCTTACTTGTACAATCCATTTCTTGGAGAACGTCACAGGACCCTTCTGGCTGTATTATGTGATCCACTGTGTACTGCTTGCTACAATACTGAAACAGGCTGGGAGTGGAAGGGGTTATACAGGGCTGTCCTAACAGCTCTGATTTGCCTGTGTCCAATTACCTGAATGAGGCTGCACTACAACTCCTTGTGATGTACTCCAAACAACATTAATTTTACAAGCTGAAAAGCATGCTATCTCTGTAACACATAGACATTTGCTCTTGTTTTATTCCTTTAAACGTGCTGCAGACACAGAAAAATGGAAAAAGTACTTATACCTGTTCTATCTCCGCCTGTGTTTGGAGTTTTTGGAAACCCTGGTGCTTGGTAAGGCTCCTGTCCACAGAAATAAATATACTTGTAATCCAGAAAGTGGCTCTATGCTTCAAAACAATAATAAACAAACAGCTCACATAGTACAAACCATGGCCACGTTTCAGCCACTAAGGGCTTTAATTTGTATATTATTGCGATAAAGTTTTGAAACCAGGAAGTGTGTGCCGGGTTACAAGTATATTTGTTTCTGCGTACAGAAAAATAGCCATTGATGTGCCAGAAATATAGAGAATTCCTACCTTCCTCTGACACTACAACCTGGTGTATTACTGACTCTTCCACTGAATTCCAAAGCACATGGTGTCAGCTGTGCCTACTTCATTTCATGTTGCATTACAAAGAACACAGACCTCTCCTCATCTCCATATACCCTCCTTACACAGGCTAAAAGCACAGGAAGTTATCGGCACACAAGATTTCTGGCAAAGGCGGATAAAACAAAACACTTTCAATGGTATATATAAGTTCATTGTTAGGGTGTTTGCAACCTTTAACCACTTGCTGTCCGCCCATTGTAAATATATGGGTGGATGACCGACTCTTCCCAGCGCGTGCACGTACATGTACGTGATTTTTTTTAAATTTTATTTTCTTCCTGCTCGTCCTGCGCCAGCAGAATCCCGCTGGGAATGTAAACAGCCGGTAACGGCTGTTACATACAAGCGTTCGGCTGGCTCTACAGCCGGCCGATCGCTTGTATGACACTAAAAAGTGTGAGCCCCCCTCCGCTACTGCACCCCCTTTCCTCCAACGCCACTGCCAGTTATCCTATCCAGTTGTCTCTGCTTCATCAGCTTCTTTGGGGGTCCCAAGGTGACAAATGTTGCAGATCACCGCGAACGTGGGGATTGTGACCAATAACTTTAGGGCCATCAGTCACTGATAACACTAAACTGGTAAGCGGTAAAAGCTTTTAAAACGTCGCCTATGGCCAATTTTAGGCATGGTCGTTTTTTGTGATTTTTGCAGGTGCACACAATTTTAAGGCTTGACATGTGTGGTGACTTTTTATCCGACGTGACCCCGACTTTTATGTTTTCCCAAAAATTGGGTAATAATAAATGTTTCATAACCTAACGTAGGGAAACCCAGTGGTGATTAAATACCACCAAAAGAAAGCTCTATCTGTCCCTAAAAAGTGGTAAATATACATCTCAAGTAATGGACTCGTGTGGATATCAATATATTTTTTGTTGTTGTAATATTCTTTCTCTGACCTGAAGACTTTTGCATACTGAACAGAAACGTGAAGCTGAAATAGCTCATAAAATGAAGGAGGAACATGAAAGAGGTTCAGAGGAGGAACTGGCCAAGGAAACCAGGCGCTATCAGGAGAAGCTTCATTACCAGAAGGAGCTGGAAACACAGCTGGAAGAAAAGGAGATGAAGAGGCAGGAAGCCTATCAGGAGTTCCTGAGAGAGAAGATCCTGGTAGATGAAATTGTCAGGAAGATTTATGAAGAAGATCTAACGTAAGTACCGTAAAATAATTGTGTGATGGCCATTCTAAAGAAAAAGTGTGTATAATATAGAGCTGCAACAATTATTACGATTAAAATCGACGATGGAAAACGTTGTCAACGTTTTCCATCGTCACAATAATACATTATATACAGTGCAATGCAGAATACCAGCAGCTACAGAGGATTACAAATCCCAGCAATAGTACATTATAGTATAATGTACTATTGCTGGCATTTGTTGTATTCCTCTATAGCTGCTGGTATTGTGCATTGCACCGTATAATCATTATACAGCACACTGCAGAATACCAGCAGCTATATGGGACTACAAATCCCAGCACTCATACATTATATACAGCGCAATGCAGAATAACGCCAGCTACAGAGGACTACAAATCCCAGCAATAGTACACTATATAGTATAATGTACTATTGCTGTGATTTGCTTTATTCCTCTATAGCTGCTGGTATTCTGCACTGCGACGCTGTATAATGTACTACAGATAATCCTCGACTTACCTGTTTTGCGACCACTCACACTTACGACCGTCCTCCGAGCGACCTCGCGCGTCAGCGTCAGTGCGACGTGTTGCCGGTGAAAGTGACGTCCTCTGATCTTCACTGCGGGTCCCGGTAAGTATTTTCATTGCCCGATGCACAGTACACAATTCGTTTAACAACCTGGTCGTAGGAACGGAACTCGGTCGTTAAGTGAGAAATACCTGTATATTGCACACCACACTTTTTTTTTTTTTTTACTTCCACTGCTCCAAGCTTGCTCCCGTGATGGACTACAATCTCAATACAAACTAGTAGTCCATCACTGGAGCCTTTTTTTAAAATCCGATTAATCATACTTAATAATCGTCTAATCGATTTTGAAAATAATCGTTAGCTGCAGCCCTTGTATAACATGTATGAGCAGCATTTGTAAAGAGCATTTTAGAGAACAGTAAGCAATATGTGCACCTAAACTGCCCATATAACGTATAGCTGCTGTAATTTTAGAAAAACATCACTGTAAAAACACACCAACAAAAAAAACAACCTTTTCCCTCAGTCTGGAGATGCTGGAGGAGAGACAGTCTGAGTGGAGCAACCAGGATTCTAACAGAATAATATACAAGTCTTGTGTGTGACTACAATGCTCAACTGAGAAATGATTAGGCATGAAGCAGGATGAAAATAATATCTTCCCATGAATGCAATTAGATCCTCGCCTGCAGCACAAAAGCTGTGTCATCATGCGCAGTGATTCCCCCATAGACTTGAGTGGGGACATATTGCCATAGTAGAGACACTCTGAACACAGCCTTACTTAGGTGTTTAGGGACTCACTGCTCAGATATGTCCTGGAATAGGTAAACATCTAAGGAGGCTAAAGCTGACATAATGAGGAAAGTAAGGAGCTTGGTTTAGGTTTTTCTAGGATAGTTTAGGTTGGGAAACTAAGGAAGGTGGACTCTTTTTTTTTTTTTGCCTTTTTAAAATATTCATTTTGAATGCATATTTAACGTGTGAAATGATTTATATCAAACAACCAGCATGTTATGCCAGTGGGTGTATTTACCAGACCGGCTCTATTTTGGCTGTTACTGATATATTTTTCATGTTCTTGTCTAATCCATAGACAATCATTCAATTTGTGTAAGTCAGTGGTGCTCCAAGGGAACAGGTGGAAGCAGAGCCAAGGAGAAAAAAAGGGTATAAAAGGCCACAACACAGATCCTTCAGATAGTAGTGTTCCGTATCAAGCGTATAAATGAAAAGGTGTGGTAAATGTATACTCCATAAGGTTGCTGGATACCCATCCTAGGGTCAAGCAACCTATTACGTGCTTGTGGAGAATACGACTGTCTCTACTCGATGGTAGCCGGAGAGTCCTGCTCTGTGTTCAGCTGCAGTTAGGTTCTGATGGGAGCTATGAAGCCCCAAAATGGAACCAATGTGTGTAATAAAGTAAAAAAATCAATGCTGACATTTTATGGGGGGGGGAGCATAAACAGAGAGACATTTCCTTGTACATATGGTATATATCCACTATTCATGTGCAGGGTAGAATACCTTAGGCAATTTGTATCACAATTATTGGTCCAGTATGGGGACTTAATATGAAACTGTACTCATACAGCCATACCCACATATCACTACAGCATAAATCATTGCTTATGCTGCCCTCCAGTCTCTATATAACTGAAGACATAGGGCTTCATTTATAAAACTTTTTTCCTATACCCATCAGTGGGATGAACGAGCACTACTGCTGTGTGAATGGCATGCACCCAGTTATACGCCGGGAGGAAGTCTTATAAATCAAGCCCATAGTGTATTAGGCGTCACACAGAGCTGACTTATTTATATACACATGATACGCTCACATTGAGGCCTTGGCATAATCCCCCCATAGTGAAATGTATTACTCTAATTTTGGAACATTTATTAAAAGAGAAGCACTTGCTCACCCCACAATTTTTATTTCTAAATTGAACACTTGCAGAACACATAGAGTATATGTTTTAATTGGATCACACTATATACATGGACACTAATAGTAGTGGTAGCTTTGAAAAGACATTTCAATTCAAAGTTAACCTATATTGTGCAGCACCCAGTATACATGCAGTTTTACACTTAACATTTTATGAATTTTACCCTTCATTACTATAACTAGAGCACCTTCTTACCACTCTTTTAAATTACATTTTTTATATATAAATACCTTTTTAAACCAATACGGTCACCCTAAACATGATTTTATTCATAATTTTAAGTTTTTCCTCCAATTTGATGTACACCTTTTTCCTGACCAAGTGGCCACCAAGAGCCAAGCAACACATTGATGGTGTGTTTTAACCTGTAAACATTGACCTTCCTGAATAATCTATTTGGAAGAACCTTTTTATTTAACGGGCACCTCAGCTGACCACATGTTGGTTTTATTTTGGGTAGAAAATAGTAAGTTCCTCTGCACTCCTCACAGCGCTCCCGGCCCAAGTACTTGTAGTGGCGCTCGCAGTGACAACCACGGATGGCACCGTGATTGTCGCGATTGGAAAGCAGAAATCACCAGCACTCAGTAAAAATCTTTGATGTCCATTTTAATCGGACCAATCGTCAATTGTCATGTATAAATAGCAACGTTTCGGGACCGCACAGGATCCCTTCATCAGGGCGACAATGTAACAACGGTTTTATGTTAGGGTCTTATCCCTTCTACCTTTTGATTTATGTTTCATTATTGACTGGCATCCTAAATAAATAGTGTGATTCCTCACAGATCAGGAGACCTACTGGAACATTGCTAATATTCCTCATTCCATCAAGAGAATTGCTAATTCTCTAATTTTTTTTTAATTTGCCTGAATATTTCCATAAAGATCTGTAGGAAGTGCTGACAATTACGGAATTATTCCGACAATTGTGATTTATGAATTGTGATTTGCAGCAGATTGAGAGTCTGTGAAAATATATTTAGCAAAACAAACAAAAAATGCTATTCCTCTAATATAAGAATCAAGTTTGTCACAACTCTTGCTGTCTTTTTACAAGGTCCAGTATAAATGAACATTTACACGGTTACAAAAGTTGTTTGTCTGGTGCAGGTGACGGGTCATAAGCCTCCCTTACTCTATCCAAATTGGGGCAAAAAAAGCTTTGCCTTCATTTCTACTTTGTCAGCCTTTCTCAACCTTTTTACCTCCTGAGGAACCCTTAAAATCATTTTATGGTCTAATGGAACCCCTACTAAAAATGGCTGCAATGGCAGCTCACGTCACATTGGCATGATCAGTAAATTGTACAAATTCTTTAAATTAAATAATAAAGAATGTGACATTTAGAATTTGACACCTATGGCAGATCAGATTTTAACACACGCCTGCTGTATACCCAATTAGTTTTAGTAATATATCTAAACATAAATAATAACCAAAAGAGAATTGTGAGGTGTCTTAACATTAGTGGCCAGTGTAGATGTAACCCTGTGTGTTGGTGGTCAGATGACCGTCTTGCATTGGTGGTTGAGCAGGTGGGGGATCAGTTCTCCATTGCTTACTGCTCAGGGAACCCCTAACAACCTCAGGAGGAACTATAGGGTTGTACGGAGTACTGTGTAGTGTGCATGGAGGAATCTGTATGTCCAGCATGACTTTTACACACACACTATCTAGAACCAATAGACATAGATGCACAGCAACAATATTCTTAAGGCACCAGCAGATGGCAGAGGTGTACAGAAATACATTTTATTTTATTTTTTCTTAATCAGTATTAAAACATATCTGTCTGAGGTAATAGCGTGTATACTAAGTGGCGCGTTTCTGTATGCAAATCGGTGACATATTGATGTAAATGGAAAACGCACACAAAAAACATGCAAAATAATTGTGTTGCGTGTTTTTTATTGAGTCTATAGGGACAAATTGCGCTGATCTGCTCAGAAAAAGGTTCATGCATTTTTTTCCAGCAACAGGTGTTTTTTTATGCATGACTCTACGCTTAGGTGTGAATGGGGGCTATAGGGATACATTTTATTTTTTTGTCTGCTGTGCGTTTCAGCGTGCACAAATACATGTGACTAAACGCCGTAGTATGAACAGAGCCTTACAGTTTCAATTTTGTTACATGTTAACATCATTCTAGACACTAAGGGGTCTGTTTATAATTGTTTTCACACAAGTTCACCCAGGATTCACACTTTTCCCAATTAAATACAGTTAGAGAAAATGGAATCGTTGGTGAATCTTGTGTGAAAACCTTTATAAATAGACCCCTAGGAGATGGTTGGTAAAAGTGTTATTTAGTTATTGCTCCGCATATCTAAGATTTATTTTGTTAGTGACCATTTACTAAGCTGGCTACACATGATGGGCGGTTGTTCTGCAGTATGGATGTATTGGATATGGTTATGCAACATTAACAACTTGTATAAGATACTAATGGCCATGGCAGATTATCACAAAATGTCAGTCGGGGGGATAGAATATTTTGGGCAGGTGATACGTACGCGTTTAGGCACAACTAGAAGAAGAGGTAGGGGGGAAATGTGCCAGCGTTCTGCCAGGCCAAACACAAATCAATATGTCTGTTTGGCTGATATTGAGGACATAATTTGGGCGGTACCATTGGTGAAGCGGAACTTGACTATAGCAGCCATGTGGATGACTGTTGTAGCAATGATGGGAATAGGAGTACAGAGAAGATCATATATGGCTGCTAGTTGCAGAGATCTTTACTATACAACAAACAGATGGAGTCATTGGTTACAAAAAAATGTGAGTGCCCCCTCAAAGACAGCGTGTGACCCCCTTGGTGCTCGGATTCCTTATATTGTTTATCAGATAGATAGACTGTTGGGTGGAGATGAGGAGGGCACAGCAGTCGTGGTACTTATTGGCATCTCTGACAAAGCTTCAAGTGGAGTTTATTGAAATGGGAGCAAACTTGGGACTAGGGATTCCAAGGTAGTATTTTTAGATCTACTGCTAGTGCCATTCACTACACCTGAGGTGCAGCAAGGGGAAAGTAAGTACATGGGAATAGGTGCAGGAAGAAAAAGTTTGGGCTTTTAAAGAACAGGCACCAAGTGATGGCAGCCATTTTGTTATTTGGCCATAGAATGATTGGAAGGTTAGAAGAGATTATGGACTAGGATCTGAAAGGAGGGAGAGGGCAATGGACTTCTAAATTGTGAAATAGAGGGACATTGTGACATTAAAAAAAATAAAATGTATAATTACAAATGCCATCATTCTCCCAAACAAAGCTGATGAAATGCTTCTGAAAGACAAAGATGATAACATAGTGGATATAACAGAATCTGTGGAATCTATATCAATACACAAAGAAAGTAAAAGCTATGATGTACTAGGGACCCATTCACACGGCGACTTGCACTATGCCGCACTGCATCAGTGCAGGTCACTGCTAAGACACAATTGTTTTCTATGTGTCCCATTCACACTAGAACACAGTGGGCGGTACACTGTGATAAATGGAAACGTGCTGCATTTTATTGCAGCGCACTGGATCACACCGCAGGTTGCCACACGGGAGCGCAGCGGACCTGAATGAAGTGTACACATTTTACACTCCACATAAAGTTAAAGAAAAAGTGGTTTAGTAATACTGGATATGTCATTCTTTTTTGCACACACGGTATATTCACACACCAGGGTTAGGAGTCGTGTAGTACTATAAACATTACATTGATGTCCCTCACTCCATAGTCCTGTTGCTGAGGCAGCCCGGCTGCACTTTTTCTGCTTTCTTTAGCGAGCATTGTACATATTGGCAAATTGGCAATACTTTATCTCTAAATAACCAGCGTTCTAATGTTTACCTATTTTTTATTTCAGGGAAAGAGAGTTAAAGCTGGAAAAAATGAATGCTACTAAGAGATACATTGAAGAATTTAAAGAACAGCAGAACACCTGGAGAAAAATGGAAAAAGAGAAAATGGAGAGAGAAAATCAGACAATTCGGGCCTTTGCAAATATGCAGCAGAGGAGAGAGGAAGATCGCATGGCCTATATTAGAGAGCGGGAGGACAAGAAGAGAGCCATCCAGGACATGGTACCAATTACTGCCACTCCTCACTAAACTATTTACAATGTATGCTTAACAAGTGCAGACAAGCACTTCAGAGCTCACCAAAATTTATTTCTTCAGACTACATAGAGGAACTGATTTAGGGTGTCATTAGAAGAGATTTGTCAAATAATAAGTCATGGGTTGCCAGATAGAGTTATTGTTGTGTGTGACCCTGCTGGGAATTAGACACTGACCACCATCATTAAGAAGGGAAATCTCTCAAACCCTTAAAACGGGCAACCACTGCTTCCATGATGGTGCAGGTACTTACTGGTGCTGTTATGCACAAGTACTAAAGTAAGCACTTAACCTTAAAGGAGAACTATGGGGTAAGTTTTTTTTTTCCCCATAGTTCTCCTAAGGGTCACGGGAGGACATAAACTAGCGTTCTCCTGTGACCCAAAGCTCAGTATATCGCGAGCTACTGCTCATGGTATACTGAGACCGCAGCCAGGACGGGTCCCGAGATTACTGTCGCAATTCACCCTGCTGCGTGAGTAACAGCTTGCTCTGCCTATCTAGAGCCAGAGCCAGCTGTACCCTTCCCCGTCTGTTCCGCCGGACGTTCCGTTCCGGCGCTGGAGAATCGGACAGGGGAGGGGGGAATCCCTGCAGGGAGCCGTGAGTGACAGTCACGGCTCTCTGCAGGGACGTGAGCGAGCAACAGTATGTGTTCTCTCACTTCCCGATCTACTGAGCCAACGTGTGACAGTTTCATTGTCACAGGTCGGCTCGAACTTTGAGGATAAGTGAAAATCACTTGCCTCATAGTTCTCCTTTTAGAAACAGTGGAGTTCAAAGCAAACACATCTCTTCCTGTTGCTTTGTAGTTCTTCTCTTCCTGCCTCCCTTTTGGCTACAGAGTTAAATAGGCCCAATAGGAAACGCAGAATGGGGTACATCACAGGGGTGAGTAGGAAGAGACTTGGTTCTTTTACCTGTACATGCTTTATAGGACAAACTGGGCACTTTACAAAAAAAAAGTAACTGCAGCCCCTGGCCGATGCCTCCACTATTATGGAAGCAGTTGTTGCTTGTGGCCGGAAAGTTAAACAGCGTGGATGGAAGAATCCTCCCTACTGAGTTAATGTATTCTGACCGTAATGCTGAGTGGCTGCAGTGACTGTTTGGCCGACAATTTTCCACCCGGGCTCCTTCAACAAACGAAAAAACTGATTTCTGTTGAGTGGAGCCGACGGCCACATAAAGCTCAAAGAGTCCTGCTGACTCAAGCAGTTAGGTTAGCTACCTAATGCCTTCCATCATACCTACAAGGCTATTTCACTCCTCCTTTGGTATACTCTCCATATGCAGCTCAGCAGCTGGTCATAAAATAAAACCGCAATGAAATCTCATGATTCAGGTTATGGAGATTAATTGTTACAATCCTTAGCTCAAGAAATTGTGACAAAGAATTCAACATTTGCTGTTTGATCTAAATGTCAGTTTTAGAAAGTGTGTAAACCCCCATGGGCTCAGGGGGATGTGTACATGGCATGAGGATATTTGATCTATTCTAGTTGTGTACTTGTTGTATAATAAGTAATTACTGTGTGTTTTTACCAGCTTGCAGATCATATTCACAGAGAACAGCAGCAGAGAGAAGAACTCGATCAGATGCGAGAAGAGCTCTACCTGGAAGAACAAGCCGAGCAGGCCAGACAGCAGGAAATTGTAAGTCACAGAGGTTACTTCCTTCTGTAAGTCCGAAAACTTTCCTAGAGTGTCCAAAGTCACCATCCATTGGTCTGTGGGGCACGGCAGACATCCATGGACCGCCATCATTGGGGAAAAAGTTATTTTGAGTTTTTAGACAGTTGTGTATTGTTTTCCCATCTCTGTGGAGCAGTAATTGAGGTATTGAGTTATGTATTAATGAGATGCATGCTGGCACTGTATGAGCGTGTCAGTTGGGGGATTTATTACAGACATCAGATTGTTTCATAACATCTGAGATATCTGTGGACTTCTTTACTGTGTTAGTTAATTTTGTTGAAGAATGCATTGATTTCTTTTTTCCCTTTTAAGTGATAGTTTGTGGTGGCAATCTGCTACATATAAAGTATTGCCTGGTGACCAACCCGTTTTCAGATTTGCAAGATTAGTGAGGCCTAATAGGGGATTAAAGCATTTATTGTTCAGGGACGTTTGCCTTGAGGGAGGTAATGCACATTAAGAGGATAGTGCAAATGCTGCTTTTATGCCCAGTAACAAGACTCTATCTTCTAACATGTTCATTGACCTTCCCAGTAACAGTTCTTAGCAAGGTTATTTATGGAGGTCTGGACTTACTATCATCTCAGAGGATAAGTACTTCAATGGGAATCTTCCAACTGCTTCTTATACATCTCACATTCTGGTGGAAAGATCTTCGAACCTCAAATTCCAAGTGCTGCAGGGAATGTCGCACATTGTGCTAGAGTTTGTATTATTGTCCATTAAAGGAAATACAGGAGAGAAGTGATGATGATCTTCTGAGTTTTATAAATGACCAGTTGCACTAATGACCATGTAAGAAGAGTGACCCTGCTGCTGGCAAAAACTCACCAGTGACAGAATCTCTTTCCAATGGAGTCATTCCCTCACTAGCCAGACAAGCAGGACAACCTTCTCTCACTGCTCCCTTCCTAACTATTGAAATTCTGCAGTATCTGGGCCAGCAAGAGAGTGATTCCATTAGGGGAATTGCATGACCTTTGTTATGCTAGCAAGCAAATAGAATTGAGGGCACACAGAGTTATGGTTTTGTCTTTTGAATGTTATGTTGTCACAATCATTGGAAGACCAAGTACAGAGCCAGCTTATACCTATTACGTTCCTAATAGCAGTTCATTGTGCTTGTATACATTTGAAATATGATAAAAGTAAAATGTTACTCTTGTGTGTCTTATTATCCGGCCAGCAGGTGTAGTACAAGGCTCTTTCTTTGCTCTCTTTCTTTCATTGCTCTCTCCAGCTACCATATGTGAGAAAACAGGGTGATATTTACAGAACTGGAGAAGTCGCAGAAATGACTCTTTTTTTTATTAGACTACTCAGTCTGGAGATTCAGTGAGCTGGGTCTGAATTGGAGCTAAACCTGTCTCTTTAGATAACCCAAAGTGCTTTGGGAATCTTTTGTCATATATAAAATGTTTATGCATACAATGCTAGTTTTACAAAGTAAAAAGAAACAAATTGACTGAAAACTATTATAGTTTCCCTTTTAAAAACGGATGCACTTTAAAATGACGATACTTGTGCTATCCTACGCATCCAGAACGCACAATTAGCCATTTTGGGATGCGAGAGTGGGCATGGCCAAGCAATGAATCCCTAGTGGTAATCTGTTTTTGCATGTTTGAGGATGGAAAAAAACTACCAGTCATAAATAAAAATGTCTTCCTTCGTCTATTACACTGGATTTGCAGTCGTTTCTTGCTGCAGCATATTAATGTGAAAATCCCTCACTGCGGTCTGGGTTGTAGTACTTTTTAGAGAGTTTGATAACCATTTGTTTAACGTTTTGTAGGAAGAGTTGGAAAAGAGAATTCGCCAGCGTCTGGAGTTGCAACAAACCTTTGAAGAACAAATGGCTTTTAAGCAAATTGTTCAAAAAGCAGCAAAAGAGGAAGAGGAAGCTTTCACACAAGCTATGCTGGCAAAGTTTGCTGAGGATGACAGGATCGAGCAGATGAATGCTCAGAAGAGGAGGATGAAACTGCTGGAGCACAAGAGAGCAGTGGAGAAACTGCTGGAGGATCGGCGTCAACAGTTCATTGCTGATAAGGTGACAATACATACTTTACTTCATTCAACGCAGAATTCAATTTTCAAACTAATTGTAGGGACTGTATTCCTCTAATCATACACAAACCCCCTACTAAATATCGATGGGCATATATAGGGGTAGTAAACATGCTGATCTCTCCACATGTTCCGATGAAATTATATGAAATAAACAGGCAAGAGGAAACTTCTAGAACTTGATCATGTATTTACAAGAAGTTCTAGTTCTACAATTAACATAAGATATAAAACATACTATTACTAAGTTCAATAAAATGAAAGCCAGTATAACGAGCATGAAACAGTCTGCAATGGGTGTTACATGTTCTCAGTCACAATAAATAAATATATATATATATATATATAAGAATATTTAAGATCTGATCTTGGTTTCAACTTCAAGACTTGCATTGGTTTGATGGCTACTTCCCATGAGTTGGCAATAATCTATATCTATCTGCATTTCATAGTGGTCACTGCCAATTCTTTCAGTATAGGAAGTTATTGCATATAACTTTGCACTGCTAATGTCATGTGGCGTTATGATGGGCCACACCTCTCAACAACAGACTTTATTTTATGAGCAGCAATCAAGTTTAGGAGACCAGACATAGGCTAGTTATGAGTTTCATGCATTGATATGAAATGGACTACAGTACTACCAATGTCCATACACAGGCCATTCATCGTTGAATGAGACTGTGGTGAAATTTGTTTATAACTCTAAGCCCTCATTCAAACTAGAAAAGGCCAGCCCGTACAGCTCCATGCGGCTGTATCACTCGGCTCCAAGGAAAGAAAAGTGGCTGCGTGTGATTAGTACGCAGTCCCCGTCCTTCTCTATGGGAGTATGTGGCCGTACGCCCCCCTACACTCACTCCAAGTGCAGCTCCGTACGGGTGCGTGTTGCCTGGCTTGGGAGCAGCGTACGAGTACGGACACCCGCACAGACGTGCAGGGAGGGCGAGCGTAGG
>NW_017306558.1:359550-362703 GCF_000935625.1 Nanorana parkeri
GACGGGGTGCCCCCCTAACCCCATAAAAAAGGGGGGGGGGGGGGTGGATTAATCAAACGCAGTGTGATATTTCAGATTTATTCACAATTAAATCTATTCATCTCATGCTGTATTGGTCTGCTTAAAAATCGTATCAAATCTTGTTGTAATTTACCCAATATAAGTATTTGAGAACCATTCAGTATATACTAATAATAAATTGTATGCAGGAACGTGAGCTCCTGGAAAGACAGGAGGAAGAGAAAGGAGAAGCATTTCGCCGTGCTATCATTGAGGAGGAGAGACAGAAACTTCTCAAGCAACATGCCACCCAGTTACTGGGCTACCTTCCAAAAGTAAGTGTCTGTGCCAGTGGTGATCAAGATCTTTCATGTTCTAATCACAAGTATCGGCATACTATTTTGTGTGTCTCCCATTAATGAATTACCACTTTTTTCTGGTAGCCAAAAAGTTGTTTTATCGGTATAGTGTTATCACTATTTTGGGGGTTTCCCAAAATTCATTGTAGAAGCACAACTGAAGTTTGAACCCTCGGCTTGTACACCTATAGCCTACATGCTTCACATACTGTATATAGTGACATGGATGTTTGCCACTTGCTACCATAGACAAATATTTCTCCTCACACTTCTCATCACATACAGAGGAACCGTAAACTGAAGAGTTCTACTCTGTTAAAACGAAAGCAGAGTTACTACAGAAGTACACATTGTCCTGCTGTGATACAAGAAGTGTCTTTAGCTGGCCATACACCTATAGATTTTCAATCAGAAATTTCCGTTGCTGCCAAGAACCCTCATACAATTCTAGCTCAAATACCCCATCATGCACAGACCAATGTCCATTTCCATAATCCTTCCTTAGCAATACTGACTCACCGAATTTCATCGATCGACAGAACAGAGTTTTTTATTTCATGTGAAAACGCCACTAATCCATCAATTTTTCCAGCCTGACCGATCGAGGAAATTGGGCCCGAAGTACAGTAATTACAATCGTTGGTGTCCCATCCACTGAAAATGCACATCATGCTCAGAACAAAACTAAAATGTAAAACAAAATGAAACAAGCAGCGCCTTCTCCTAGTGTATTAACGTTTTATTGGACGGAGTATAGAAAAGTAGGGATGCACAGATACTTTTCGAGTACCAGTGCCGATACTTGGCATTTTCATGAGAACTACCAGAGTTGCAGCGGTTGCAACTGGGATCTGGCTCTGGCACTCCACCACTGTCCTGAAATCATTAGTCTGTATTGTTTTAGAAAAACTGTCACATGACGACAATAAACAAAATTGTATCAGTACTCGTACTTGTAAGTACTCGGCAAGTACCATTACTCGTACTCGCAAAACTGGTATCCGTGCATCCCTTTCTTTATCTTTATAAAAACAAAATCATACATTAAATACGCGATGTACAAATCCCAGGAGCTCCGTGTGCTCCTTTTAAAAATGACAGCGGCCTCCTAACTTTTGAATTAATCTCTAGTCTAGTCTTGGAGCTCAAAAGTATCGGTACATGTACTCGTACTTGTACCGAGTACTGTACTTGGTATCTGTGCAACCCTAGGGAAAAGTAATAAAAAGCTACTTGCATAGAGGTATAGCAGAGTGAGCGATTAGAATACAGAGCGGGTCCCAGAGAAGACCAACTAGCTGACGCGTTTCTGGGGAGCTTCCTCAGAACTCGTATGCTATAGAAAGGCCCCAAAATATATACTGTGTGGAGTTCAAGCTGCCAGTCGACTGTTACATAGTAAACCAATGAGGGCCAAGATCACAATGAATAGAAGAAGCTCAGAATGCCTGTATTACAGTATAGGTCCTAATGTGATTCCTTACCCAAGTTTGCAATATTTTGGAGTTCATTTATAATACATCTTATGGTCTACTATCGCCATTCCTCAGTTTTAACACCCTGTAATCTCTTTTGTTAGTGTGGGTGTTTTTTCTAGTTTGCTCTACAGGAATACCCTGAATTTAGTGGCTAGGTGCAACACATTTGATAACTTTTTGTCTTGAAAATTTCAGGGAATATTTAAAGGTGAAGAAGATCTCAATATGTTTGATGAAGAGTTTCGCAAGACTTTTCAGACCAGAAGAACAGACATGTTTTCAGAGGATGGTTGGGATTGATATAGTTTGTCACTTTTCTGCCACCAGATGGCGGTCTATTGTTTTATTAACCATGTTGAATTTGAAATAATTTATGTATGTATAGTTCTTGTATAAACATACTGTGTGCACACCATTAGCTGTATCTTTTTTCCAGATGTGATGTACAATAAAATGTTTAATATGTCTTTGTTTAGACTTTGTAAAGTTTATAACTACCTTTTTATACATTTGTTTGCATGCAAGAATCCTATAATGTGATGATCCATCCTAACCCCCCCGCCAACCTACATGATATTGACATTTTAAATACATCTTGGCAAAAGAAACCAGAAGCGTATTCAAGATTAAAATAGAAGCTATAGAAATCTATTATTATTTTGGATAAAGGGGTGAGTAGGTCACCTTCTGTAACATTTGTTATTGCCAACTGGACTATCCTGGGAAGGTCAGTTCAGTTAAATAACAAAGAACAGGTTGGCACACCTTCAGAGTGTAAACAACTCAATGTACACCAAGCATGGCAGGTTCTTATACTGAACAGCAGTGTCTTCATCTAAGCCACAATACTTAATAAAAATGACTAAGCACACCACTAACAAATAAAGGTGTGTGTGTGTGTGTTATATTTATATATATCTATATATATATCTATAGATATATATATAGATATATATATAGATCTATGGATTGATATATTATTTATATATAGATATATCTATATATAGATAGGTATATCCACATGCACAGTCATGGCCAAAAATATTGACACTGCATTTCTCTCAGATAATGCACCACTTAACACCGAAAATTGTTGCAATTAGAAATGTTTAGGCATTCTCATGTTTCTTTTGTTTCAAAGTTTTTATTGAATTTTGACCATATATAGGTTACAAAATACAGTAATCAATACTGAAGTGCATATAATGGAGAAACTGAGACTTTGGTCGTTGTCAGGCGGCTCAAACTTGTGATCTCATTGTCACCAGCTTCCTCCAGATGGGGGTATATCTAGAGGAAAGAGGACTTCCAGGATA
>NW_017306558.1:362753-378764 GCF_000935625.1 Nanorana parkeri
TTGTCTGGAATTAGCACTTTTGTCGTGGGAGCCTAAAGGGCTGAAAGACTAGCTGGGGCCAGGGAGGGGTGGGCGTATTCTATCCAAGGTTGCCAGATTGCCAGTGAAAGATTTATTGGTGGCCGAGAGGATGCTGGTGAGCTTCTCGTTCAGACAGAAAAAAAAGCTCATGTTTCTTTCATTTGCTTGTATTGGTATGACACAAAAAAAGTGGACAAAAAAAAAAGCCAAATCTGACACATTCCACGCAAAACTCCACCTTCTCCAAATTGCAAAAAATAATTGCATTCCAAGTTTATGTGGAAACGCATGGACAATCTCGAGGTTATAAGTCCATCTCCAGGGATCTTAACGTTCCTGTGTCCACTGTGAGCAACATTGTCAAGAAGTTTACAGTCCGTCCTACTGTAGCTAATCTCCCTGATCAAAGACTACAATGAAGGATTGTTCGAATGGTGGATAAAGACCCTCCATCAACTTCCAGACAAATTCAAGTTGACCTTCAGGCACAGGGTACAGCTGTGTCGGCTTGCACTATACATCGCCATCTGAATGAAAAGGGACGCTATGGTAGGAGACCCAGGAGGACCCCACTGCTGACGCAGAAACTTAACAAAGCCAGTTTAGAGTTTGCCAAAACTTACCTGAGGAAGTCCAAATCCTTTTGGGAGAATCTGCTATGGACAGACGAAACAATGACAGCTTTTTGGTAAAACCCATCATTCTGTTTTCAGAAAAAGAAAACACAGTCCCTACAGTCAAAGTTTTGGGGTTGCTTTGCTGCTTCGGGTACTGGATGTCTTGCCTGTGTGCTTGGCATAATGAAATCTAAAGACTACCAAAGAATTCTGGGGTGCAATGTAGGGCCCAGTGTCAGAAATGTGGGTCTCCATCAGAGGTCATGGGTCTTACAGCAGGAAAATGACCCAAAGCACACGTCAAAAAGCACCCAGAAAAGGTTTCAGACAAAGCGCTGGAGAGTATTGGACTGGCCAGCAAAGAGTCCAGATCTGAATCCCATAGAGCATCTGTGGAGAGATCTCTAAACATCAGTTCGGAAAAGGAACCCTTCCAATCTGGGAGACCTGGAGCAGTTGGCGAAAGAAGAGTGGTCCAAAATTCCTGTAGAGAGCTGTAAGAAACTCAGTGATGGTTACAGGAAGCGATTGATTTCAATTAATTTTTTTTCCAAGGGCTGTGCTACCGAATATTAATTGAGGGTGCCAATAATTCTGTCCAGTCCATTTTTGTGTGGAATGTGTCAGGTTTGGCTTTTTCTTCTCAATTTGTTTGTGTCATACCAATACAAACAAAAGAAATAAACATGAGAATGCCTAAACATTTGTAATTGCAACAACTTTCTGCGCGAAGTGGTGCATTATCTGACACACTTGTTGGTGGCATACTTACTCATTTACTATAAATTAATTAAGATCAGTTAAGTTTCCATGCTCACAACTGCTTGTCAGTGTCTCAGAACCTTCTTTAATGCTCAGTGGAGATAACTCATGGGTTTGATATGATCAGCAAGGAAAGGATACTGCCTCATTTACTCATGAAAGTGCATTTACACAGCTGAGCAATAAGGGAAGGATAATGACCTATGAACTCATGGAAGTACCTAAACACGACAGGCCTTTAAAGGCAAGTATAACACACTTTTTTGTGTGTGTGTATAATCATTTCCAGTATCTCTCATGGACATCACCTTGTTCCAAACCTGCAGCCCAGCCATAACAGAAGCCTGGTAACATTGGGAGATTTTAATTTTCATTATGTGAAATGTATAAGGCGTGTGAGAAGGGACCAGAAACTATAGTAGAGATATTTGGCTGTTTAAGTTTCCAAGAGATAGAGAAGCCAGGCGATGACCACCAGACTCCGCAGCTGACTTAGGTATCACTTTGAGTGCACCTATCCCTTAAATCAGTGGTTCTCAAGCTGTGTACCTTCAGGACCCACATTTGTCCTTGGTCATTAAGTCATGACCCAGGTCGCGCTGTAATGGAATGCACGGGATTAGGCTACCCCGCATTCCAGTGTGGGTATACGCACTGTGGGAGGTGCGTTTGGGGTACCATTCAAATGAATGGCAACGCAACACACCTCCCACACCAGAATGCAGAGTAGGTCCGATTGCATTGTGCAGTGTTTTAATGGCACGGTAGTATGTGCTTAATGCACTGTACTAGTGTGAACGGGCCCTCTAAAACACTGACACAATCCTACAGACACCCAGCCTCCCTACCTTACTGGAGTGGATCCTCAGCCTGGGATCCAGTGTGGGTTGCTGTGCTGTGACAGAGCTCCATCCATATGTGCATTGCTTGTACAGCTCCCTTGCGTGCCCTGTAGAGGCGTCACCATGGCTCCTCTATAGGACCCGTGAGGGAACTGTAAGCAATGTACTTATAGAGCTCCCTCACGGCCATAGCCCCATCCCACCTCAAGCTGACACTCATCATATTTTGAATGGCTGCTTGGTGCGAGAGCGGACAATGCCGTGCTAGGGGGAGGCAGAGGGGCCTCTCACCTAGATAAGTGGATGGCATGTGGTTGCCACTCACCAGTTGAGAACCAAATCAACCCTTTTTTTTTTTTACCAACAGATAGCTTTATTAAAATGTAGCCCCTATCCGAGCGCTCTTAAAATGCCCAAGATGAGGATACACCCCAAGAGAGCAGAAGTGTGTTAACATACAACTCTACAGCTGTGTGTTTATAAAAAAAATAAATACAAATAAGATGTTAAAACTGACATATAGTAACTTAACTTGTCCTCATTATTATCTTTCTCCCTTCACGGGATTTGGGATGGGCTTTCCCAGGCAAGGACATGGATCTCTTTCTTTTCTACCCTTTCTCTCTTCTCTTTCCTCTTCTACCTCAGTCTCTTGGCTATTCTCTCTTCCCCCATGACCCCCTGTATAAAGATGTGTTCCTTGTACCATGTTGTGATGATATCACGCCTCATTGCATTTGAAATGTTGATTATTTGCTTATGCTGTTTATGGTGCCTACATGGTTAATCAGAACCACACAGATATGAACACGTGTTGTACTCGGTTATATAATCCACAATTTGTATTTCATTCAATGTTCTGTTATACACTTTGTTACGTTAATTGACTAATAAAAAAAAGTTAAACATTTTTTTAGCTCAACTTATGAGAGAAGCTGATTGGTTGCCATGGGCAATGGCTCCAGATTCTGCCTGCTCCAATTTTGATGAATGTTTTGAACCATATTTAACCCCTTCATGACTGAGGCCTTTTTTTCATTTTTTGTACCCATGTTATATTCCACATTTTAGGCCTGAAAATTACTTAAAACCCCCCAACATTATATATTTTCTGAATGCCAAGACCCTATAGAATAAAAAAAAGAATTATAGACTTCTTTACACCAATGGAAAAATGCATAGTACCTTGCAAAGTAATAAATAGCTTGCAACTGTGCTACAAAAAAAACAAAAACACCATTTTCTTTTTTGTCATATGTAATTTTATTAGGATTTCCAATAAGGTAACATGCAACAATCAAAAAAAGAAAAGAAGAGTATGGAAGTATCACAACATGCAGGAAATTGGATTAGAACAGGTATCACATAAAGCATATACTAACTCGTAGAACTACAAAACGGTAATAACTTAGAAACAATACAAGATGATCCAATGAGCAGCAACAGTCACAAGTGGAGACAGACATATAAAGAATGATAATAACTTAAGGATGTGTGCGAGTGCTGTCACTCCTTAATCCATTTCAAGAAACAAAAGTTTTTTTTTTTATAAATGTATAAAAGTTGCGTATAGGCTTCCGCCTAATTTCAAGCAATGATAATCGCAGTCTAAGAAACTCCCCAGTCCAGGGCTTTCATGAACTCCTCTTCTGTGAAAGAAAGCATCTTCGCTGCTTCAACGTGCATCTAGAAAAGGTTTGAGGGAGAAAAGAAAGAATTGTTTAGGTGCATAATGACTGTACATTGAAAATCCTACAATCACGGTCATGAAACTGGAAAAAAAAACAAGTAGATTGTAGTGAAAAAGATGCTCAAAAAGCAAACCATTATATTGGGGAAAAACGGACTAAAGATGTTTTCCCCCCAAAAAAGTGTCAGTCCCAATAGTGAAGATCTTGTTCTTGTCGGACCAGTACATTGTACTAGTTGCTTAGGGTAACTACTCTACTTCTGGCATTGTTTACTGAATGAGGACATTAGTATTCCAGAGCCCTCTACTACTTGGCACACACATTGTTACAAGGACCATGTTAGTAACAATCTGTACCACAAGAACAACTTCTCTACCACTACAACAAGGACTTTCCCCAGTGACCAGTTCTCATTCTGGTAGGTCTCAAATCAGGTCTGGAATATATATCTATATCTAGATATACTGTAGATATATATGTCTTTTTTGACATCTTGTCTACTGTACTAATACGGCTTACCCATTTATATTGCACTATATATATATATATATATATATTATACATATATAATATAATTTTCCTGCATGTTCTTGTTTGACTATATTACAGTGAGAACTCTGTATCTGAAGAAGCTGACTACCTTCCCTTCTATAGGAAAGTTGTTGTTTTTTAGCTATAATTATTTTTGTCTTGTGTAGTAAGAGGAATCCAAGTCAGAATGAAGGAGTGTCTAAACAGAACCTAATCTCCACTCGTGGACTGAGTAATCAATGGTGTTTTCTTTCTTGTCCAATGAGGAACACAGGAAGTGTTAAAACTTCAGGCTATAGGTTAAATCCTGTAAGTCTCTGCAGTCATCCAATGAGCACTCGTAGAATAAAGCCAAATACTGAAAATCCTGGAAGTCTATCCAGTCCACCAATGGATGGTGTGAACCTGCAGTTCCAGTGCATTCCAGACCTGACAAAATGAGACAAACAGTATTTTTCTGGTCTGGAACGGACTGCGCTGGTGTGAACAGAGGCCAGAAATAGCACAGGGATACATTAGGATGCATTTTGGGTCCGGAAACAATCTTGTCTGGTCTGGAGATGATCTGGATGTGGTGTGATTGGACACTAAATCAGGCAGCCATCCATTCATGCATAGTTCTGTCTATTCAAAACACATAAAAGCCACAGAGTTTTAAAAGTGTAAAAAGTGGTTTACTTATTTCAGCCAGCGGTGCAGAAGACAAAAGTTATTTTAGAGTTCAGAGACCTAATAATGTGACCTAATAATGTGAGCAATGCCCCTTGGACTAACTTGTACACAAAATACATTTTTAGAGCAAAGACCACAGAAAACACCTGAGATGGAACAGAATTTTGTACTCTCACACTCCGCTGTTACTTGTACTTAGAGCTCCCCAGGGGAACATCAAAATAGCTGCCACGTCAAAACCCAGCTAATAACGAAATCACACAGCTACTTGCATAGTGGGCCATTCTACAGATAATACTGGTGTAAGCAATGATAATGGTATTTGGTTGGGGTAAAGGTGTATTATACATACAGACTATATGCTACTCACAGGATTAAAATGTAGTTATCTTCCACAGCGGAGTACACTCATATGTATCCACATTTTATTATATGCAACATGCACTGACTTAGCCAATTCAACTAAAAAAAACCTAACATATGTGAACGACTTAAAGCTAAACTCCAGGCAGATATAAAAAGGTACAAATTATTGCAGCTCTGTATTTATTCCTGAATCAATTCATTGTTTTTTTTAATGTAAGCAGTGCAAGCACCTGAATTTTTATTTAGTATCAGCCTTTTGTAGTCTAGTGTATAGTCTTTACAGCAGAGCTCAAAGTGGGGGAAGGAAAAGCAAAACAAAGAGCCAAGCCGGCATGCTACAGTGCCAGAAGCTTGCTAATAGGAGAAAGCCAAGTGGCAGGAGAAGCAGCACACGTATGAGCTCATCTCCCTTTCAGTGTCCAGTCACATGTGGGGGTAGGGCAAGTACCTATAAATGAAAGTAAAACTGCAGCAGAGAAAGATCAGGTCCCCTCCCTTGCTGGATAGGGCTTTGCTGTGTCGCAGAGCTGTGTGAGTTTCAGGACTAAAATGAGCTTCTGAAAAGGTTCAGTAGAAGCTGCAGTAACTCAGATAGAGCCCATTTCCTGGCTGTAGGACATCCATCATCATCTAGCGCCTTCAACCCTAGGCCTTCGGTCCCTGGCCTGCAAATTTAATTAATTACATTTCATGTCTTTCAATCATGGAGGCTCAGCATTGCATGCGGACATTACCTGGGGCAGTATGTATGCACATTCTGCTTGCCTAGGAATGCCCACTCCAGACATCATCCACCCTTCATGGCATTTCATTATTTGCATAACTCCTCCCAAAAACCAGCCCACTACTTCAAGTATGTGATACAGCTAAGGAAGGAGCTTAAAGGGTGGGGGTGGGGGATGACTAAATCAGGTTGAACTGTTTCCCAAGGAGTTACCAGGACATCCACTGCTGTTCAAGAGGATACCTGGACCTGGAGACAAGCCTACTCAGTTTGTTGTTGAATCTGGAAGCTAGGAAATCCATGTCCAGTGTTCCCCACCTGCAAAAGAAGGTCTTGAAACACGTTCAGGTGAAAAGACCATTCCCGGAATCCAGATGTTGATGACCAAGGAAAAATTGCCTACCAATTTTCCATGCTTGGAACAAGCATGGTGGACAGAGCTTGAACCTGAAGTTCCACCAAAACCTGAATCTGATTGCCATCTCTTTGAGCTGTGAGACCTCTGATGGAGGCAAGGGCAAGCTTCCTCTGATGACCAAGTCCCCTGCAGCAAAAGGGTGACTAGTACTTCTTCCCATCCTGTCAGGATGTCATCCATTATGAGGATCTTCCAGACCAACAGAAGGATTTCCCTGACTCCAGGGTCATATTTGTGAACCCACCAAGCCAGAGATAGCTGGGACCTGGGCACCAGACATGGGTGATTGTCTAGAGAGTGTGCCTGTTTGTCCCATGCTACCAGAATGTTGAGTTCTGGTCTGGAGTGGAATTAAGAATACAGGACTGCCTCGAAGGAGGCAACCATTAAGCCCAGAACTCTCATGCAAAAGCAGAGGGTTGGACAGCTCCTAGACTACATAAGCCAGACCTAAGACTGGAGGATCAGGAATGTGTCCTGTGGGAGATAGACCCTGGACTAAGCAATATCTATATGGAAATTTAGATGCTCCAAATGATGAGTCAGTTCCAACATTGAATTCTGAAAGTTTCAGGACCCAACCAAGCCTTTGTAGTCTGCACAGTTCCATGGACATTGGCAGACAAGTTCTGAGCCTACTGTTTCCTCAGAAGAAGGTCATCTAGGTATCTCACTATAGGGATGCCCTGAGAACGAAGCACAGGGGCTAGCACCTTGGTGAAGACTCAGGGTGCCATGATGTTTAGGTCTTATATTTATAGCAAACTGTTAATCGTTCCCTGGAGTAGAATCTGTAATCTTTACTGAAACTGTCTTTCCTGGATCATCTGCTATTTGCAGGACAGATAAGAAGATGCTGTTCAGATTTACCACAAGTGATGTCACTGCTCCTAAACCTACATGCAGCCATATTCCCTGTACTTAAAAGGAGAACTATGGGGTTAGGGCTTTTCCCCATAGATCTCCGAAGGGTATTTGGAGGACACAAACTAGCGTCCTCCCATTACCCAAAGCTTGGTATACCGCCAGCTGCAGCTCGCGGTATACTGAGACGCCGCAGCTGAAACGGATCCCGACAATTATGTCTGGATCCGCCCAGCTGCGTGAGTGACAGCTGGCTCTGCCTATCTAGGAGGCAGAGCCAGCTGTACCCGCCCCCTCCCCCGTCCGTTCCGCCAATCAGTGCTGGCGGGGAGGGGGGAATCCAGCCCCTCCCCTGTCACGGCAGAGAGCCGTGACAGGATAGAGAGGTGAGCGAACGCCGGTATATGTTCGCTCACCTCCCGATCTACTGAACAGACCTGTGACAGTCTCATTGTCACAGGTCGGCTAGAACTATGAGGTGAGTGAAAAGCACTCACCTCCTAATTCTCCTTTAAGGCTCTTTTCAGTTTTCCCCATAAACAATTTAAAGCCAAACACTTACTACTTGTCTTATCCTCAATGAGTAATGATGGTTTGTAGACAACCGCAGTCAGTGGGTACTGTGAACCATTTCTGTCCTGTATCTGACACTTTAGGGGGCAAATGGTGAATAGAGCTTGGAGGAAGAAAAGTAATGCTAGTGCCACTAAAAATTAAATCAGGACCCTGATCTATATGAGAGCAATCTCTATTTAATAGTTTGGAGGTTACTGTGGATTAACTATCAAGCTGGAATAAGTCAGTCATAATTCCCACTGATTATACAATATTTGGCTGAGTCACAGAGTGTTCTTACAGCTGACATTTTGCCAGTGCTGGGAATTAAAAGGACATAAAATAATAGGGAACTTGTAAATCTGAACTGGAAGCCTGTTTCAGTAACTATAAAATGTATGTAAAAAAAACAACAAGATTTGTTAGCAAATCATCGAGTAACTTAGAAAAACACCGTCACTGCAGTATCAGTAATCTCCTATAGTTTTAATAGCAAAGACATTGCCTGAACATTCATTTTTATATAGAAAACTATGGCCTCAGGATTCCTCTATAATCCTTAGGCCCTGTTCACAAATTTACGCTTTGTCGCGCGTTCAACGCTCTATGAACGCTCTACAAAAACGTACAAACTTGAAAATCCCATTGTTTTCTATGGGTATGGTTCACACCTTTCCGTATTTCAGCCCGTCTGAACGCGCTACAAAAACGGCCTACGCCCAAAGAAGTACATGTACTTGCTTCGACATTCCCTTGCCTATACAGGCGTCTTCTTAAAATGCAGGTTCAATGGCTAAACAAGTAAAAGGTACACTGGAGAAAATTCTGTATTGAAACCATCTCAGCTTACAGCATATCTGCTCCATTTCAGTTTTATATTGGCAGTTACCTTTTTAGCCAACATCTTCGAGCTGCCAGTCACCTTTTCTTGTAAGTGGTCCTGAATCTGGGTCTGCAAAAAGGTAGTCCAGTGTGTTCACTGGTTCAAGCACCCTTGCATAGCACAAGAAATAAAAAAAATCCAAGTATTTCAGTCCCACTAAGAAGACCTATAATGACTCTGGCTCTGAATCTGGATTCCCACAGGCAACCTTTGGGCAACTAAAGTGTTGGCTAGGAGCACATAGGTAATTTTTAGCAGCACAATCATGCCACTAGAATAGATAGCTCTAAATCACTACACAAGGAGAACAAGTAGCTCCTTATAAAAGGAAGACATACATGTAGCAGGTAGTAGCGATTATTAGCCAATACTCACACATTTCACCAAATGTGTGTGAGTAATCTCTACTAAATGCTACAACATGCTTACTTATGTGCCTAACTTCACAGAGAGCCGGTTGTTGTAAATGTGTAGCAATTGACTGCTACTGCTAGCGATGAATCATTAGCAATTTTAGTAGCATGATAAAAACTGCATGAACTGCTTTAAACCATTTTTTGTGCTCCAAGTCCAACTGCCAATATAAACAAGTTCACCTTTTCAATAAGTGGCTAAGCAGTGGCCAATATTTAAGGCAACTCTGCTTAAGGATGCGTGTGACAGACCTCCTGCACTAAGCTGAGAACTAACACTGCTCTCTGTGCATCCAACTTCTGTTATGTTCACATGATGGGATGCAGTGAGGGTCTGTCAGGCAACAAACCGCCTCAGGCCTCGGTAGAGGCATTGAGATCTTTTTCAGCCAACTGGGGGACTGGCAGCCACACAGCGCTCAGCTTAAAAAAAGCTTTCTGAGATACAAAAATATCGGCCTTCCTTTCCCCCTGCTCTCATGGACCAAGCCGGCTCCGAACTCTCCCTGGCAGACATGGACTCTCCAGATCGTGGCCATGCATCCCTGGCAGACATGGACTCTCTAGATCGTGGCCATGCATCTTTTAAAATAAAATGTTACACTTCTCTTCTTATCTCGGATGTGGAAAAAATAGGGATCAGTGTCCTAAGTCTGCTCCTTTGTTTTCGTCTTTTATGTGTTTAGTTTCCAGTTTCAAAGACGTCTTACACTTCCAAACCTTCGGACCCCCTAGACGTCCTTGCCAATTAAAAAGTACACTTTAGCATGAAGGTCTGCTCCTGCCTTTTCTATATCTGGTGCAGGGACACAACAGAATTTGCGCAGACATGGGAAGCGCTGTTCTTTGCGTTTCGGCTTCCCATGTTGCAGCAGTGTCGAACAAACCTTTTTTGCGCAGTTCAAGTTCTGTTGGATCTGAGTGTTATTATTCCCTTTCCTTTGGCAGAACATTTTCAAGGTTATTACTCAAAACTGTTTACAGTTCCCAAAACCCAACAGAAGACTTTGTCTGATTCTGAATTTGAAAGCACTCAATGCATTTGTACATATTCAGAGATTCCGGATGGAATCCATTCAGTCAGTTGTCGCCTCTCTTAGACAAGGAGATTTTCTGGTTTCCATAGACATAAAGGATGTGTATCTACACATTCCTGTATTTTCAACTCATCAGCGTTTCCTTTGTTTTGCGGTAGGAGACCTTAATGATCAATTTGAGTCTCTTCCCTTTGGGGTGGCTTCCGTTTCAAGAGTTTTAACAAAAAGTTCTTGTTTCTGGGATTTTCATTTTTTTTGTCGCCAGTCCACCACATTATCGGTTGTTCCTCTCTGAGAACCTGCATAAGAATACTGGGATTGAAGGTGCCAACTTTGAAGCGGTACCTTTTGTTCTCTTCCATTCTACAACTATACAGAGGAACACTCTTGCAGCATGGGACAAGTCTCCTCTTTCGCCAAACAAGATGTTCAGATTGAGTGCCCCAGCCAGGATATTTCTGTTGTGGTGGTTGACATCCTCTGCACCGACAATGGGAAAGTTGTTTCTTTCCATAAGTTGGGAGATTGTCACAATGGATGATATTCTTGTAGGATGAGGAGGACTCTGGGATCATCTGTCTGTGCAGGGTTGTTGGTCTCAGGAGGAATCCAAGCTTCTGATCTATGTCCTGGATTTCAGGGCAATTCCTCTGGTGTTGTGTCACTTGGCCCCATTGTCTGTGTGGGTGTCCGATTCAGATTCAGTCAGATAATGCTAAGGCGATGGCATACATCAATCACCAGGGCACCCCACCTATCTGCCGAGGAAAGTGCCATCCTACTCTCTTACATCTTATGTTGCCATGCGAAAAGCTATGACACTGGCCATTTGAGGGCTTGAAAGATCAGTTGAGAGTTGATATTAGGCACACTGCCAACAGTGACAGTTATCATCAGAAACATGCCTTGAATAAAGCATACACTGTAGACAGAATGTAAATTCTGCAGAAACAAATATTGGTATATTTGATAAAAGGTTTAATAATATTTACTGAAATTTGTTTGAGCTTTTTTTGTGGGGAAAATCAGTAGGTTTAGACTCCTTAAGTAGACTACTGTGAGAACACATTAGATGTCTATGGAGCAAATTATTAAACATCCTAGCAGCATTTTTGTAGTGTTAAAGCACATTTAGAGAGCAAAACTGTGTTACCAGGAAGAATTCTGGGGATTAGCATATGCAAAATCAAAATGCACATGTAACTGTAATCCACATTTGTTTTTAAGTGAAATGGCCCCAACCCATTTCCTGTACCAAACATCCTTTTATACTTTGCTTGGGGGGGGGCAGTTCTTCCAGGCCATATCTGAAAAGCTTCAGCGAATCCTTGACAAACCCTTGCCAATCACTATACCTTAAGAGAATGTTGAACTTTGGGCATTGAATATGCTTTAAGATTAATTCCAGTAAGATATCTGTTATATGCATCTCTAAAGCTGGAGTTTTGTAACAAAGGATTTGAAATTACAGAAATCTTTATTTTACAGCAAAAAGAACAGCCTATTTGTGGAGAGTAGAAAGTAGAGTACAGTAGAGTCAGTTTTCTACTTCTGTATCTATACTGGAAAAATTCCCCTAACCATAGCAAGAAGTAAAGAGGAAGTTCCTAATAGGGGCAAAGCCGTATAAACCTGACAGTGGTTCTAACTCTTCCATACTCTATCCCAATGTATTAACTAGCCTTGACCAGGATACACAGACACAAAAAACAGACCCTCCCTCCTTCATTCTCTAACCTCTGGCTGGGAAGTGAGGACACAAACCAGTGAAGTATGAGCAGTTGATTATAACACCATATTAACCATGATATCCAATATGCTGACATCCATTTCCTGTGTGCTTTCGCATAAAGAGTAATTCTTTCTTATTACACTGGAAATATGTTAAGTGGGCAGTTTGGACGCAAGCAGCACAAAGTATAACAGAGCTCTGGTTTACAAACAGTAAATGATTTATGATGTCCTCACCTTTTGTCTTTTTAAAATGTCTATAAGTTTGAGTTGTTTCTTAAATCCAGCCATCAGCTCTGCTTTTTGCTTATCCAGCTTCTTGATTTCCAGTTTTAGTTCATCAATCTTTCTGCGCTCTTGATTAGCGGTATCCTGGGAGAATCAAGCAGCACTGCATTAGTGAAATCCCGTTTTATACCCACCTGCCACCTGGAAAGGCCATAAACAATATACAATCTGACAGCACAATGTAGGTTAACATTATGGCTCAGGTAGTAGAATATAAAACAAATACCATAATATGGTAGTATAAAAAACATTACATTACATTATAGTGATTTTCTCAGGGGGAAAAAAAGTCAATACATCCTTTCCAAAGAAACACATGTGAACAGGACATCTTTCTGTAAACTTACCACACAACTATGACATAAATGAGAGGAAACCTGTCATGAAAGAAACATGAGAAGAAAAGGGTTTTTTTTTTCTGAACTCTCCATTTTAAAGCTGCTCATGCATGCTACTGTATCTCTATTATTAGTCATGCTGAGGGTGAAAGCTTAAAGTGTATTATAACGTCTGCAGTCTAATTAGGGTAACACCTACTTTATGTTTTTTACATGTTCCCATTCATATAGCATAACTTAAACAGCACTAAAAATGACTGCTTACATTTTAAGTGTTTTTTACTTGTTTAAAAATCCTACCTAGCTCCCCCCCCCCCCCCCCCGATGTAATGTTAAGGAGGGGGTTGTGGGAAGTTATGTTTACTCTAATTAACTAATAATTGTCTGTACTGTGCTGGCAGGCAGATTTCATTATCAGCTGTAAACTAGATTTGAACACTGTCTGCCCTAACAATGGGTTAAAGACTTAGAAGCATTGTATGTTAATGAGGTGAAGCTCAGTCTGACCATCTAGTTTCACTTTCAAACTGCTTAGAGTAGCCTGGAACCTGCACAAAGGCCTTCACCAAAGAAACAGCTAAAAAGGTAAGAAAAGTAGGAACACATAGTAAACATATAGCAGTGTTTTCCCAAATTTGACTGTTCTAGTTAAAGGGTATGGTCAAAAACTAAGAATCAATATGTATTTTTATATTCAATTTCCATAGGCTCACTCCTAATAGCCATATTAAATGTAGAAGTTTGTAAACCTACTTATTGAAGATGCCCGTTGGATATACTGATACTATTTCACTCAGCCCTGTGAATGTGCGCTTCCTTATGTCACAACTTACAGAGCTTGCAGGAAACAATGCATTATGGGCTATGTAATCTTGAAAAATCAGGATTGTATTACATCAAGCAGAAGAGTATAAGATATGTAAGGTATTTATCCCCATTACAATGCTGATGTTATAACAATATTGTATATGCTGTGACTTTACAACTCCTTTAACATTTGCTTTACACAGCCTGTCTTGGGCCTGCACAGAACAAACTCAATAGCTGATCACTGAGAAGTTTGGGTCTGTTAAGTGTCAGAGCATTTGATCAGTCTGTGTAACCTGGTAATTTTTACACAGGGCCAAAACAATTGCTTGGAACTAGCATAGGCTTGTATATACAACTTCTGCAGGAGCACATCCAGTACCCATGTTACAATCCTGGCACGGCTCAGGACTATATGATCAGCACTTTCAGCACCTAGGTGAGCAGTTCAGAGCAACGACAGCATTACATGCCATTAGATGCTGCTATTTTTATTCATTGATGTAAGGGATAGTGTCGTATTAAGTACTTTTGTGTTTTGAACTATTAGACACAATACATTCTCTCCACCTCAAGGTCACAGAGCACCCTGAGTGCATCGGAAATGCATACCGTTCTCTCCATTTCGCTAACTTGTATGGGATACACCTGATAGCTAATCAGCAATTAGCTTTCATCAAATTAGTGTGGTCAGCCCAATAAGAGGGCTTCTATAACTAGATGCTACATAAAACACATTATTGCCCTTATTAAAAGAAAAAAAGGAAAAAAAATACTTTATAATTTGCATGGTGTTATTCCAATATATATAGTTTTAAAACTAATTTAGATGCTTTAGATTCTACTGTATGTTACGCTGACAAATTAGAGAAAGACAACTCTGAGAAAATGCAATCTGTGCAAAGATTAAAGCCAGGCATCTGTTTTATTGCTGTATCAGCTGGATATTTATTGTCTTATTTGTAAACGTCATACACAAAATACACATCTGGAGCAATTGTGAACAAAACATTTTCATACCTCAGCTATTATAACAGAGGGTCACAAATCAAGGATAATAACTAGAAACCATGTTCTCATAATAAAGCTGCTAGTAAGGAAAAGATGGTATTTTTATAAAAGGAAACTGATCAGGTATAAGGCCCCTTTCACACAGGTGGTCCGATTGGGTCCGCCTGTCAGTTTTTTAGATGGACCCAATCAGATGACCAATGCAAGTCTATGGGTAGCCATGTGTAAACGGACAGGCAGCTGTGTGTAAACAGACGAGTGTTACCCCTGGCTCCGACAAAACAGACAGAACAGTGTTCCGTTTCGATGGACTGGATCATGCCGGAGTGAGGGTAATCTCATGTAAATGGACACATGTCCATTTACAATATATTCCCCCATAGACACACATGGGGTCTGGCAGTTTCAGTTTTTTCCTCTATCACAAGATGGAGGTAAAAAAAAACAAAAAAAAAAAAACTGTACAGACATGGATGTCAGTGTTCTCAGCCGCTCCGTACCGCTCTGATCAGGAGAGGATCTCTGCACGGATACTCTCCTGATCAGCCAGTGTGAAAGGGGCCTAACGCTGACCTATATATTAATGCTATGCCAAACTAAATATTTATGAAAATATAAATCAAGTCAATCAAGCCAAAAGTGGCAGATCAGTGTAAGATCCACACTGCTAGACCTTCCTGACTTGTCATCCAACGTAGGTGAAGCAAAGGTGGCGACACTGGAAATAACATGCAGAGATGTCACCAGTACATTTTCCAAAGAACTATGAGAAATTGTCAGTCCAAAAAACAAATGATCAGTCTTGAGACGGAGCCTATCAAAACACAGCTGCTTGGAAATCATGACCAAATGCACCAAAAAAAACAAAAAAAAACCCCCCACCAAAGTAGCCGGAAGAAATGATTACCTTATTACTCTGCTTTAGTTTATTGAGCTCCATTTTATATTTATCAGCTTCTTCAAGGGCTCTATTCAAGCGAACCTCAACAGCACTCTGGTTACTGGCAGATTGCTTCTGTACTCTCTTAAAGTCTTCCAATGCCTATATATAAAAAATAAATAAAACAAATTGAAACATTCAAAATAGAAGTGAAAAAAGTATTTAGAGATTTATATAACAGTAACGGATCCTTTCACCATTTTTACTAATGACAGGTAATATGCAGGATAGCAGTTACAGTACATGCATTTATGACACACTGTGGTGACTTGCCTCCATCGAGATTGTTTTTCCCTATAACATAGCTATGGACTATACCAACATTTTTTTCTTTTTGGATAAAGTTGCTTACTGTCACAGTGACAACAGTTCCAGCAGACAGGAAATTAAAAGAAAATTTGCAACAGGAACACAAACAGCAATAAAAAAAGTCGACATGGGTTCTAGCATTTCCCTTCTCTAAAATATGTTATAATATATATATATATTCGTATATACTC
>NW_017306558.1:378826-413845 GCF_000935625.1 Nanorana parkeri
TGTTCCTGTCTGCGTTATCATGATTCACAGAGCATTATGGGTATTCTAAAGGAAGAGCAAAGCAGGTCATTTGCCTTTAGACATCATCCTTGTTTGAGACTCCTGATGACCCATTTGAACACAGCAGACAGGAAGGGAAGGGGACACTGACTCCTTTAGTTGCATGTAAAATTTGAGCTTGGGTGACTGAGGTCTATAAGCAACAGTTAAGAAAAGAGACTTAAGCTGGCCAAAAAAAAAACATTTAAGACAAATAAATAAAAAAGGAGCAGGATGGAATTTTTTTTCTCAAACAAACGATCGAGAAACTCCGCTCATTCCAAAATCAGATGAAATTTCATACGACATGCGTCAAGCCTCTGATGACATTATCAAGCATTCTGACATTCGTACGAAAATTTGCCAATGTATGACCAGCTTAAGATATGTTTCCCTACCTGCTGCTCCATAGCTTTAGGCTACTTTACAGAAGCTGTTTTAGAATTACTTGGACTGAAGAAACTGCTGCTCTGGGTTCCCTTCAGTCATGGGTCACGAGGCAAATAATAAAGACAGGGTTGAGTGGTCTGTGCTAAATAAGAATGCTTATGCTAGACAGTGATTAGCTATGCCAGAACACTCCTCCTCATAAGGCCTACTCCCACAGAGAGCCTGCAACATTGGTTTCTCCAGGACCATCAAGCATGTAACAATGTCTATGGGTATATAAGGCTTTGCTCCAGCAGCAAACTTAGGTTTATTTTCAGACAACTGGTCTGTTTTATTAGTCAGGCCCTTACTAACCTGTAAGGAACAAATTACCTGGAACACTTCTGTGTTTTCAGACACAGTGCAAGCTGTCCTAATGGCCGGGAAGATTGTTGTCCCACTTGCATGTATAAAAATAATGTCATGTTTAGGGAGAATTAGCCTTGTGCTGCATCCAAGGCAGTGACATAAAAATTGAAATGAAGCCCTGGGACTAACTTGAAGCCATGATGTTATATCTCCCCCACCAGAAAGAAGGGAGCAGGAAGGCTGATCAGGCTGCACCCTAGCTGCTCTGTACTTTTTTAAGCAAATTATAACCTGCTGGGCTCTCTTTAATTTTAGGGATAGCAAATGAAAAAAATCCCAAAAAGAAACACTAACATTATATGTATACACAGTTTGCACAGAACAAATTTTTGTGTAGTGCAGAAATCAATATATACTTGATTGCAGCAAAGGGACTCTATAGCCTTGGTAAAATAATTATTAGAAGACATCAGCCTCACACCATTTAGGCATCAACAATCTTGCCAGCCGATTAACCTGGTAATGTGATCATTGTACCTTTCTGGGGTAACTTTTCTATACGTGCCAATGTGGAAACTCCCATTGATTAAAATAGGAATAAAAAGTTGCAGAGACACCATGTCACTTGTGTGCGGTGTCCTCATACGTCAGTAAAAGGTATACAATGGAAATGTATACTATTATTCAGATTTTTAGGAAGCCTTTAACTACTGCCATATACACAACATCATTTTTATTTGATTTTTTTAATGTTTTTTTAATTTATTATGGTTGCAAAAATACCAACCCCCTGTCCCCCATATACTAGCTTGTCCTTCTTAAAATGCTTAGCAATACTTTACCCATACGCTATATATTAAAAGCAAACTGGGCAAAGCTAGGACAGACAACCATTGCGTCTCTAATTTGTTCTGAAATGTAAGCTTCCATTGATGAATTACAACACCCAGCGTTCTTCACAAAGTTTCCAGCAAATCACATACAGCCAAGGATAGCAAACTGCGTAATAAAAATGTGTTCATCACATAAAGTAATCAAATGAGGTTTGCTTTCAAAAATACCAAAATGTATTTTTAATAGCTTCTTCACAGCAAATTATTTACTTCAATAATTCACACACCAAAATCCAAAATTACATGATTTATGCTGCACATACATGTCCACCTCCCTTCCAATACTCCCATTACCAATCTGTATTCTGACCATGTTCTTTAAGTACTGCAAGAACATCATGGGTATCATTACATCATCCCTTATTAGCAAGTCCTACCGATTCTCCCTTTCAAGGTCCTACCTCAGCTAATATTTCAAAAGCAAGAAAATAGAAAATGACCTCATATCCCTCCTCACTCCCATTCCTAAGGGAATAGGTTGCTTTTAACCTTCATCTGTATTGTAATATTTAGCTGCTACGGCAGCACAAGGAGCTAACAGTGCTGCACATGAAATATGGCATTATACCCGATTAACCCTTCCATACAAGATGAAGAGCTGCAAGGTGAACCGATAATTAAGAAATCTTCAGCAGTGATAAAAGAAACTTAGTGTATAAAGAGATAGTGTTCCTCATATGTCCGTTCTATGCATTGTGTTCACACACTGGCCTCCACTGAGTGATTGGTACAACTCATCCTGTTATTATAACAAATATACTGTATGTGGTCCTCAAAGAGTACACGCCGTGCAGATCACACAGACAAGGTCAGCACATAGCGAACACACAGCAAACATGCCATAAAATCCACTGCTTGTTGATTTCAGTGATTCATTTTGCTATTGTCGCATTGGGTTTGCCATTGCACAGAATGGGCGAAGACTGTTAATCCTTAGGGGTAATGGTTTTGCGTGTTTTGCACATTTTTAAACGTGCATATACAAAGACACGCGTTTTTCAATTTCAAAACATTTTATTGGTTTTACATAGCGTATCTGAGATAACAACATTTCGAATGAAGCAGTTACAAACACCATACAGACAAGTCCTTAATTTGGCGGAATAGAGGGGAATAGTTAGTTTTGTATAGGGTGTCGTATGTGGTAGTCAATTTTACCCCTAGGTAATCTAAATGGGGTTCATGCCAGATAAAAGAGAAATTGTCTTGGATGGTGCGGACAGCCTCCTGACCGAGAGAGATGTTAAGGGCTGAGGATTTGGTTTCGTTAATGGTCAGGTTAGATATGCCAGCGAAGGAACGAAGAACGGAGAATAAGTTGGGCAGAGAGATGTGGGGTTGAGTCAGTGTTAGTAAGAGGTCATCTGCAAAGAGGTTAACTTTGTAGTCAGAAAGACACGCGTTTTTAATGAGCAGATTGAAATGCATTGTGGTGAATTAGCAAATGTGTGCACAAAACGCACACAGAAATGTGCAAAATGCTTGTGTCGCATGTTTACATGCGCTTCCATTGAAGTCTATGCAGCCAAACGTGCTGTAATCTGCCCGAAAGAAGCTCATGTACCTTTTCCAGCTTTCGGCGTTGTACAGCTTGTGACAGAACTCTCAGGTGTGAACAGGAGCCATAGAAATGAATGAGATTTCTTGTGTGGAGAGTTTTGTCGCGCTTAACTTTGAGCATCAAAACGCCCAGGTGTGAACAGGGACTAAGAGGTTGAAGCTCTACTGCAGGGCAAACAGCTGAAACACATATATGGGAGTTGCTGTACCTGCCAAAGATTTGTATGTCTGTTCAGCCAGTTGTTTGACAGTCCTGCTCGATGGCATAGCCAAACCCTTCACCTCAATGCAACAGCAATATAGCTTAGTCAAAACCACAGTTCCAGCCTGCCAATTGGACAATGCAGCAGCAGCAACACCCTGAGGTGATCAGGGCCGGCCTTAGGCCTTTAGGCGCCCTGTGCGAGAAAGCTTTACAGCGCCCCTCAGTGGCCACACCCTTTAGTGGCCACACCCCCGTAACCACACCCATTTCCCCCAATATCCGCACCATTTAAAGACTCCTATTTTGTTAAGCCGCAAAGAAACATATTAAAAAGTATGATAAAAATAAAACTTTTATTGATTATATCTGCTCTCTATGTTCTGTCTCGTCACTACAAGTGCTGCCTGATTTGACCAGAGGGCTGCCACTCCCTCTTCCTTTCTGATTCCTGACTTACAGAGGATTACAGTGAACAGATATGGAAACAAATTCACATAATTACACTAACTGCATTTACAGCAAAACAAAAGACAGATTAACCTTTCTAATTCTCCAGTGGTACAGTGTAGCAGGCACCAGGATCCTGCACTCCTGAGGCCAAGCAAAGGGAAGTTGTTTGCATACCAGAGCACCCTGGAAACCACAGCATCTGAGGTGTTTCACAATAAAGTGGACCAGACGTGCAGACATCTCCAGGTTACTATTACATTTTACCAGTCTACTGTAGATTTAGAAAGGGTAGTTTAATGTGAGTGCACTTTGTTAAAAAAATTTTAATTGAACTGATCTATGTTTTTATGTATTTGCTTGGAGTTCAAATGTAAGCTCCAAACAAATAGAAAAAGCACTCTATTGGCCAGATACATATTCACTAAAGTGGACCTTTACCCACTTTGACTAAAAATCACATTAGCATACAGCTCTGCATGCTGATATGAAATAATCCTACATTCATTAGCTAAACAAACATATTTTTATTTTACTTACAATTTCTTTTTTGCCCACTTCCTGGACCTCTTTGGCGCAAATGTATTCGTGCCCAAGCATTGCATCCTGGGAAGGTTTAAATCAGCAGTGCATTGCTGGGAAATCTCATTTGTAATCTCAGGAGATCTCAGGGAAAAGCATTTTGCTCCACTGAGATGCTATATATGGTCACGTGTCCTAGTCACATGTGCCAGAGTTTCAGGACATAAAGGGAGATCTAGTAATCTGCCCTCAATTAAAATGGCTACAGTCAAAAGAAGACTGGGGAAGAAAAGAAAAATAAGTTCTGCAAAAAAATTAAAAAAGCCACCAATTAGCTAGAAGTATGTGTTTGTAGATTGCCATTACTAAACATTTCTAAGGTGTGTTTGTTGTTATTTTGAAGATATGGGTCTCATGGGCCCTAATTTCCTAGGAGTCCCAGGGCATTTTTTTTTGTTCATTTTGGAGATGTTTCAGTTGTACATCTCATACTTTTTAGCATTGCTAGTCTACCTTTATGTATTATATAAAGTTTTTTTTTTCTTTTAGGAGAGATAGGGTTTAAATTTGCTAGCAGGTATACATATACTTTTATTTCCAAGGGTTTAGACAATTGTGAAAAAATTGTACAAAAATCTGAAAAACAAAAATCATTTTTCAGTCACGGTTTTCATCACGTTTACAAAATGTGTGCACCCCCCAGATAATTACCCCACAGTACAACTGTTAAAGTCTGCTGTTTGAAGCAGTATCACATCAGTGTGATTTTTATATAGTGTAATGGAATGGAATGGTAAAAGTGAACCTTTGCCTTTCACTTTAGGAAAAATGTATTCCCTTTCAATGCTATGTTGCAACACAGGCAGGGATTTAAAAAATAAAAATCAATTTGCATGAATTGTTAGAATATCATTAAGATGAGATCAAGCCAGTTTGGAGAGGACACATTAGTACACGACGACTTTGGAAAGGCTAAAATCCCGAATGGCTGTGTTCCCCTGCCTGAGCATTTTACATTTATAGTCTCAGAGTAAACACATATGCCAACCAGATCATCGAATATACCACATCCGTCTGGACTAATCCAGAGCAATGATGATCACCAGAATGCCCTCCATCTCAATCCCACAGAGAAGGCATAGAGGATGTTTTAGCAGAGAAAAGGCAAAGATCAGGATGAACTGGCCCCATTGAGCCAATGAATATGCCAATAAAACCCTGCACCTGGATACAAACGTGTTCAGTTTGTTCCTGAACCTGGAGGCCAAGAAGACCACATCTCACATACCCCATCTGTGGCACAGGTCCTGGAACAACTCTCTCAGGTCCAGTTGCTGTCAGCTGAGGAAATCTGCCTGCCCGTTGTCTATGCCTGCAAAGTACACAGCTAACAAGGCTGGATCATGCAGTTCTGCCAAGGACAAGATGTGCTTTACCTATCTTGCTGCAGTGAGACTTTTGGTTCCTCCACAAAGTTGATGTACACAACCACCGTTGCATGGTCCAACCAAGGCAAAATCAGATGGCCCTCCAACAGGTTGGTTCGAGGCTAAAGGGACATCCAAATCCAGTTGAAGCTCCAAGATGTTTATCAAGACATAAGATGCCTTCGATGCTAAGCCCCTGCGTTGACAAGGTGTTCAGAACTCCGTCCCAACCTGACAGACTGGCATTCATCATCAGTATCTTCCAAAGAACTGAAAGCAAGGACTTTCCCATGTGCAGTACTAGATTCCTTAGCCAACAGGCGAGGAATAACCTGGTCCTTGGTGCCAATTGAATCAGCCTGTCCAGGGGCAGGACCTATTTGTCCCACAACGATAGAACATTGCACAGCCGAGGTCTGTAATGAAACTGGGCAAAAGGAACTGCATCAAAAAGGAGGCTACCATTAGTCCCAAGGAAAGGAACATTTTCGCCTATTAGGTTTCCAGGACTAAAACCAGATACATCCAAAGTGATCAGTCGGTTCCAGTGACAATTTTTGATGGTTCATGATCCACAATAACTTCTGTAAGGTCTAGACAGTCAAAAATATGTTATCCAACTGTTCCCTCAACAGGAGGTCATCAAAGTATCACACAATGGGGATGCCACAAGAGGGCAAAAGGGCCAACACTGGAGCCAGCACCTTGGTGAACATCTCAGGTGAAGAGAGGCCAAATGGCCGGGCCATGAATTTGTAGTGCAGGGGCCCTACAGTAAACCTCAGTAAACTTTGTGGTGCCAGAAAGATTGGTAGATGCACATAAGCATCTTTGATGTCCACAAAAACCAAAAGGTCTCTCAGATGAAGGGAAGCAGATGACAGATCTGGTGGCCTACTTACCGCATCTCCTGGGATTGGGCAAGCACAAAGGCAATGACACCAGCTCTGGACCCGGAGAGCACTCTGCAGTCAACTTAACCAGAAGTTTGGAAAGTGGCCTATGCAGAACCCAGTGCCAGAGGATCATTTCCAGGCCAGCCCCGCTATGTCAAGTTCAGCAGGTTCAGATGTTGCACAGGAGGGGGGCCTATAGCAGCAAAATATGTCCATCCCCTACTACACTGGCATGCTGGAGTAGGAGGGGTTATACCCTGAGCTGGCCTAGAATTTTGCCACAGCCAAAGCCACCGCAGCAGGACCAAGGATCAGGCGAGTGTATCTTTTGTATTCCGGCCCCTAGAGAAACGAGCAGTTAACCCTTGCAGTGCTGGGGTAGCCCCACTGCAAGGGTTAACTTTAGAAATAACTGGAGGTCTTTAAACAAAAGTTACATTTTTAACATATGCATCTTACATTTGATTGTCTTATTTACAGTAAATTTCAATAACCAGTGCAAAGAAGCAACATACTTAATGCAAAGAGCAGTACATCATAGTAAACAATCAAAACTCACTTAACCAGTGCCAGACCAGCACAAGATGGATTCTAATTGTTGCTATAGGTACCACACTTTGAACACAGACCTTTTCTGTACTTTGTTTTTACTGCATAAGTTCTGGTACAAAAGTGCAGATAAATGTTACTGTACCTTTTCTAGTGAGGACATTTGATGTTGTAATCCATCATTCTTTCTAGTTGCTTCCTCAGATAAAGATTTATATTTCTCTGCTTGGGTCTGCTGTATGTTCACAGTTCTCTGTAGCCGTACACGCTCTTCCTCCAGGTCCTTTACACTAACTAGAAGTGTTCGATTTTCATCATCCTGTTGATTATATAGAAACCAACAGCAACAAGTGCCGTTAAGGAACATAATTGTTTAATACACCAAAAAATAATAATAAGTCAATCAGGGTTAAGGATCCTAAAGCCATATATTGCTAATTCAGCTCTACAGACATTACAGTCTACAATGCACTACTGTTAGCTCCTGATGCTTCTGCCAATTACAGTGAGAGGCAAGACTGAACATGCAAGATTAGCCAAGTGTTATCTGTCTATGAAATCTATGCCACCAACATCACTTGACAGTACTCAGTACACAGAGACAAAAACCACATTCAAGGGTCCTTAAAACAGGTTGTAAATTTACTATGAGAAATGTTATTTTCTGTAAACCCTTCATTACCAGAGGTAACTGAAGACCAGATCCCCAGAACAAATTTGACAACTTAAGTATGCATTAGGTAACATGCCTATCATTCTATAAATAATTAATTTACCTAAATAATTGTCACACTGTGACAAGTACACTAAACGCTGTACTTAAAACTGTGTATGTGCATTATAAAAGTCACCTACCTGAGAACGTTATATGGCCTAGAGTGAATGTATTTTGCCTTTCATGTGACATTTTTTTCATCGTTCATTTTATGACAGCACTAAAACAGGAAAATAAACCCCAAAAAGGACACCATTGGGCAAATAGACATCCCATGCTGTATGCAGAATTTAAAAAAATGGACATCTTACATTAAAACGTAACTATAGATTGCAAATATAGATATGATAAACAGTTACACACATGCAATTTTAAGTAATCTTGGGGTTAAAAATATGTTTTTTAGAATGTGTGAGAAAAATAGAAAAACTGGTTTGGCAGTGAAAGTGCTAGACAAACAGCTACATGCAAAGATACAATATAAGATAAACATACATTTACGGATCTACCTCAACTTTAGCTTTATAGTAGAACTAAAGACTCCTATATGAGTAAATACATACCAAATCCAATTTGATACACAAGCCCAATAATATAAACAAAAAATCTGCTTTCCCTTTCCTAACTTAGCTCCTCTTCCTCACATATTCCCAGTGCAGCTTAGAAGGGGAGGGTTTTAGCAACAGAGACAGTGATATCAATGCCGAAAGCAGTGGGCAAGACTAGATTGTGGCCAGGTGCTATTTGAAAAGCTATAGGCTTTTGGATAAGCAGCGACAATGCTTTTAACCATGCCTAGTGCAAAAAAAATTTCCCTGTTGTGTAGTGACCACTGCCATTGGAGACCTACTCGTGTGGCACACCTATATGAGAGTGGTAAACTGCTCTGATTTCAAGAGCGGTGCAGCAGCATTGCCACACCATCACTAGCAGCTGCATTAGGTGGACTTCACTGGCAGGCAAGTGGGACTTTGCAGGGGGCCAAGAGAAAATTAAAAAAGGAAGATGCACTTACAATTAAAGCAGAACTCCATGAATGATATTTTATGGATACGTACAGCTTGGCCCAACATAACTATTCAAATCTGATATGTGGAGGGCGGCTGGAGATTCTGAAAATTTGTGTAGTAGTCCATGCTACATTCAGGAATAGCTAGTCTCTTCCGGCTGTGGCTCCCATGGTTACCCTCTGCACACTGAGCACAGAGAGTCGATCGCTTGGTACACAGCCATTAAGAGAACTCAGCAGGAATGTCCTCTATTCCCTATCTTTTTCATCTTTAAGATTCAACCAGTAGACATTGTTGGTTATCAGCATAAGCTTAGCCTATTCGCAGATAATATCCTTCTTTGTAACTTACCCACATGCCACCACACTGAATATACTCCGCACCTTAGAACTCTTTGCACAAATCTCTGGTCTACAAGTGAATAGTGCATAATCGAAGGGCCTCAATATCTTGCTTACCCCACAAGATTTCCCTGTAATGCAAGCGTTGTTCACCCGGGTTCCTCATTCTCTACCCTACCTTGGGGTTAATACATAAAAACCTTTTATTAAGCCATCTACCCCACAATGCTTCTGAAACCAGACCGTCTTTTTACTGTGTTACATACTGGATTTTCTGGTTGAAGAGAACCGCAGAAGTTAAAATTACATTACAACCTAGATTTTCTATCTTTTTAAAGTCCTCCCTACATTGGTTCCTACATAGAAGGGACATTCGCTTTACATTAGACTCTATTAAACCCTGGTTACCTAAAACAATTCTATTTAGGCAGAAACTAAATTTATGCAAGTACTGATATTGATCTTTTGGTACTCGCCGATACAGAGTACTGATAGCGGTACTTGCACTAGCATGGAGCTGGCTTCCTGGGCAATCAAGAAGCCGGCTCCATGCTGTTTGGTCGGCTCGATGCCGATTGGCTGGGAAGCTGGCTTCCCAGCCAATCAGCACCAAGCCGGCTTCCTGGCAAATCAGGAAGGCGGGTATTAACTGTTTGGCCGGCTCCATGCTGATTGGCAGGAAAGCCGGCTTCACAGCCAATCAGGAAGCCGGGCGGCGAGACATACCCGCGCCTGGCTTCCTGACTGGCCGAGAAGCCGGCTGCATGTTCCCTCGCGGCGTTGCCGGTCAGATCCCTCTGATAAAAAGTTGCTGGTATTGGGGAAGGTATCGGAGCATTTGGGCGAGTACGAGCATTTGAGCAAATACTTGGTATCGGCACCGATACTAGAATTGGTGCATCCCTAGTCACATTACTTGGGAAACACTAACTTGCAATAGTATTGTGAAGATAGACTGCAAGCCACTACCGAGCAACAAAATACTTTGGCTGCAACCTACCCCCAAGAAAACATATCTCGAATCCAGTCACAGAAGAAATGTTGTTGTGAGGGAAAATAAAATAGCCCCCGTCGAGTTGGGTTGCACTCTCTCCAGACATCAACTAACGAGCCACGAGCTACTAGTGTCCCGAATGTGTGTGGGGATGTGGAAGGGTCTACTGAGTATGTTGTTTTATAAAATTATATAAAAGTATATACAACATGGTTACAATCGTCACATATTATCAGGGTTCCTTCTTTTTTAGATTCAATTACATTAAACAAGTGTGAACGGAAGGGAATGTGTGGTGTAGTAGATGACCAGCATGATCTCAGCATCCTGAAGGGGCCCAACCAGGACAAAATATAGTCCTTCTGGGTCCCTGATCTGGGACCCAAGAGTGATGTGGGACGATCGTTCAAATTCGATTAGTACATATCAAAGTTTCGCCTGAGTACAGGAAAGATACACCTGTGGTTATTGGGAGCTAAAATATTTGAGGGCAGCTGATGCAGAAAAGACCAAGAACACCAACAGGCTTGGAACATTGGTTTTACCTTTTTATTACATTCATGTGTTATGTTGTCCAGCTCCTCTTGCATGACCCGTAACTTTGCTTTCAGAAATCTAATTTGAGCTTCTGTAAAAAGAAAAAAACACATATGCATGGTTTAGATAAACGGTTATATATGTGCATTATATTTTGTAATGCAATCTATAAAAAGGTAAGCTCAGTTGTGTTCTTTCCAGTTGTGGAAAGATAAAAGGATAACTACATGCATTTCCTAATTTTACAGTTTTAGTGTGGCTATGCTATTACATTTGTAATATACTTTTGATAGGAATAGTTACACAGAAACACTAAAACCCAACTAAATTCACAGAAATAGATATGCAACGAGGAAGGAGTTCTCAGCAGCTCTAAAACGTTGCATTTCCTTTATGGTGAAAAAATGGCCTGCTTCTTGTTTTGCTAAAATGGAGCGCTAGCAATACTTTGTACATTAGATTCATCCCAAATTGCTACATGTATGGCTACCAGAAGACCCACTGCTCTCAGAATTCTAACAGACATGGTCAGAAACACCCCTCTCTCTACATTGCAATACAAGTCTGTGTAATGAAACTTGTGCTGAAGGGGTGTGGATGTTACTCAGTTATGCCAGTACAGGGCTCTAACGCGCGAGGGCTAGACCCATAATTTTCATGGAGACAAAAAAAAAAACAACATTAAAAAGGCATTTCCTAGACAAGATAAGTTAAACATTATGACATGGGGGTACAGAGCTATAAGGACGTCAAGTGGCTTTAACATACAAATTGAGTAAATAGTAATGTTTATGTAAAAGATATCTTGCACACAGGAAATATAAATAAGCATTTCCTCCCATAACAATTGTGTAATGCATATATAATTTAGTGAGAATCCCCAAAACAGATCCCTTACTTCTTTACATAGAAACTACTTTTAAGTTTAACCTAGCTAAACTTACAAAAGAATGCAGAGCCATGCAGCATTTTGATTAAAGTTTGCCCCGCCTAAAGCCTATGGACATCTTAGGAAAAGAGGTAAAAATCACATCAGCACACAGCTCTGCATGCTAATATGAAATCATTTTACATTTATTAGTTAGCCAAGCATATGTTGCTTTTGCTTACAATTACTGTCTTTCCACTTCCTGGTTGAGTGAAGCACTGGTGATGTAATCCTGGCCTCCAAGATACATCCTGGGAAGGCTACATGAGCAGTGCTTTCCTGGGAAATCTCATCTGTAAACTGCAAAATCAAGAAAGGTCTCGGGGAGAAGGAATTTGTCCTCCCTCAGATGATGTGCACTGTGATATATCCCAGGTGGCAAACCCAGAGTTCCAGGAAGTAAAAGGATATGGAATAATCTACCCTTAGTGAAAATGGCCACCATGAGAAAAATGGGGAGGAAACAAAATAAGATATGCATAGAATTAAAAAGTCTGCAATTACTCATAGACATCCGTTTCTAGATTGACATTACTAAACATTTCTAAAAAGGTGCCTTTGTTGTCATTTGTAAGAGAAGGATGAAGTTCTTTTTTAAAAAGGTATTTCAACAGTGAATGTCTATTCCCAAATATTATACATAGGCTATCATGCCTTAACTTACACTGAGTGCACAATTATTAGGCAAGTTATATTTTTGCGGATTCATTTCATTATTGAACAACTACAGTGCTCTCGGTCAATCCAAAATGTTAATAAACCTCAAACCTGAATATTTAAGAAAGTAAAAGTGATGATGTTTTGGCTTTCTTGTGAGAACATCTACGTGTGCACAATTATTAGGCAACTATTAGTGTGCAGGATTATTATGCAACTAAAATGGAAAATGAAAATTTTCCCAGCTCACTTGTCTATTTTTCATCTGTGAAAGTAAATAAACATTTCTGACATTTTCAACAACAACAAAAAAACAGGGACCAATAGAGCCCCCTTCTTTTCATTAACAGTCATAAGCCTTCCATCCATGGAGTCTGTCAGTTTCTTCATCTGTTGACGATCAACTTTTTGTGCAGCAGCAACCACGGCCTCCCAGACACTGTTCAGAGAGGTGTACTGTTTTCTTTCACCGTAAATCTCTTGTTTAAAAAGGACCCACAAGTTCTCAATAGGGTTTAGGTCAGGTGAGGAAGGGGGCCGTGTCAAGTTGATTTTGAGTCCATCTTCAACCCGAAAAAGGTCCAACTAGCTCATCTTTAATAATACCAGCCCATACCAGTACCCAACCTCCACCTTGCTGACAGCTGAGTCAAAGTGGAGCTCTGTGCCCGTTACTGATCCAGCCACGGGCCCATCTATCTGGTCTGTCAAGAGACACTATCATCCCATCAGTCCATAAAACCTTTGAAAAATCTGTCTTCGGATATTTCTTGGCTGTTTCAACTTATGTGTCTTCTGCAGTGGTGGTCGGGTTTCAGACTTCCTTACCTTGGCCATGTCTCTGACCACTGAACACCTTGTACTTCTGGGCACTGCAGGTAGGTTGCAGTTCTGGAATATGACAGCACTGAAGGATAATGGGTTCCTGATTGCTTCACGTTTGATTCTTCTCAAATCTTTGGCATTTCTGGAACTTTTGCTCTCATGCAGAGCTAAGCCGCTAGCAGAATCTTTACATCCAACACACTACTGAGTGTCAGATGCACCTCCCCTCACACGGAGGTTCCTACTAGCCTGACATTACATAGGAATCCTTTACTGTAAAAATGAAAGTACAAAATACCATATAACAATTATTTCACTTCAATATATTTACATTTATTTAAAGTTAGCTTAAATTATCTGTCCATCCAAATCTGACAATTTAGAAATGTTCAGAATTGCTGTACTGAATTACTCACTGGGTTATTATATATCTAGGGGACACAGCAATCCTAATTGAGGATTTACCTCACCTTCTACAGCGGAGAATTGAAAATTATGATCATACTTAGAGTAAAGAATCACCTTCCATGCTGGTAGTAAATTAGTTTGTCTTCAAGTCTACGCCGAGACTTCTTGTAACAGCTAAGATCAGAAAGCAGTTGTTTTTATATTGACTTCAAACACTTAAATTTAAAAGATCTCTTCTTGAGACCTTTTTGGAAAATAAAATACAGGTAGCCCTCAGTTTGTTCCGGTTCGATTTGCACCGTTTCAAAATAGCGCCCTTTTTTGTCCAGTCACGTGACCACCATTGTAACAACAGCGCCACCTAGTGTATCCTTAAGGATATGCAGAGGAACGCTAAACAACTGCAAGTAGCTAGAATACAACAGTATGTACAGTACTGTGCACAGTCTCTGGCAGCTAGATCGGGGCACAGGTGGAAGATCGCGGCTCAATCCAAAAATTGTGGATACTTACAGAGATGCACAGAGGGACACTTGGAGGTATGGTGGTGCACACATGGAGATGCGCTGGTGGCACAGGGGTACACATAGATATACACAGCCACAGAGATATGCTGGAGGCACACTTGAAGCTACAGAAGAACACAGGGGTACACTTGGAGATATAGGAGGTGCACAGAAGTTATTTTGGCCACATAGAGGCACATAGAGCCACGTTAGGGGCACAGGGGTACCCTTGGAGCATTCCTAACATTCCTTTCAAACCTTTAAATATAGTGTATTATGTCACTTACGTCATTTTTGAGAGAGGCCTGGAACCTAACTCCCTCACTTCCCATTGACTGACATAATATACTGGGTTTCAATTTACATCGGTTTCTATTTGCAACTATTCCTTCTGGAACCTAACCCTGGTGTAAATCGAGGGTTACCTGTATTGAGTTTGCTAATTTTTCCGCATAACAAACTTTCAACCTCTCAATTCCACTATGTTCTTCCTATTCTGGTGTGATAAAGGATTTGGCATTTTGACACCCAAAAGTGAAACATTAGTTTTGGATAGCAAATGGGCGTATTATATTTTATTTGACTATATAAATGGCACTGCCTGGACAAAACATCAAATATATGACACCTGACTAAATATGACAAGCATGCAGAGCTGCGGAGCAGAAAGAATCACTGTCAGCAACCAACAGAACAGTCACACAGAAGCCAGAATTAGATATGACAGAATCCCATGACCTGATATTACTCTCTGGCAGAAAGCAGAGTTTTCAAAACCTTGAGTTATTACTGACTAAAGTGTTTAATAAAATATTTCCTTGATCACTGTTGCAACACAAAAGTTGAACATTATATGCATCATTTGCCGGCACTGTCAGCTCAGGGTCTGCGGTTCATGGTCTCATCTCACACACAAGTTGCATTGGCTCATGCCCAATGCTGACACTGCAGCCCAATATCAAGGGAGACCAGAAGTAGCAGAGCTGACAGACATCCTTTGGATGTGACATGAAGTAAATCTATTACTTACACTCCAACAATTCATAGCCACATGGGCTTTGCTGCAATGCCGTCAAAACAATCAACATTCCCCCCCACTTTAACCAGCGAGGTTACCCTGTAAGTGGGACTGCTTAGCTGTACTTACTTTCTGTGCTGGGAATTTTTTGTACTGTTCGTTGTGTGATAAGCCATTTGTTCGCACCTTCTTTTAAAAAGCTAGTTATAAATTAATTGGAGCAGTTGTCATTTCTGTTTAGGATACTTAATACTTAGAGGAACGTTACCCATATCTTTGAAATGACAACAAATACACCTTTAGAAATATTTAGTAATGACAATCAACAATCACATACTTCTAGATAATTGCCGGCTTTTTATTCTTTGCATACCTTATTTCTCTTTTCTTCCCCAGTCTTCTGACAGTGGTCATTTTTGGGCAGATTAATATATCTGTCTTTACTTCCTGGAACTCTGGCACATGTGACTAGGCCACGTGAGCATGCACATCATCTCAGGGAAGGAAAATGCCTTTCCCTGAGATCTCATTAGATTACAGATGAGAAGTCCCAGCAATTCACTGCTGATGTAAGCTTCCCAGCATAGTAAATGCCCAAAAGGACCAGCAAGTGAAAAAACAATAATTGTAAGTAAAATAAAAATATTTTAAGTAATCAATGTAAGATGACTTCATATCAGCATGCAGAGCTGCATGCTGAGGTGATTTTTAGTGAAAGGGGGTAAAGGTCTGCTTTAACCCCCACCTTTAAACCCTCTTTCAAAAGGGCCCTATACTTACTCCTCCATGCCAGAAGTGCTGATTATGGCCAATCTTAAAACAGCATAAGCCCAAAATGATGCTCTATTTTCTTCTTCTCATCTTTTAATGTTGATGCTAAAATATTTGCAAACTATTTTGGTCTTAGCAACCAAAGAAAGATGCTGAATCGATTATATGCTTTGATAAAGCAGGATATTACACCGCAGCATAAACACAGGAAAACTGTAAACCGCCCTTTCCATTAAACACATATCGATATAGACTGTCTAGTAATCTTTATTTAGATTGAAAGACAAAAAAAAAAAAAAAGTCAGAAAAGTCAGTTTTTCTAATAAATCTAAGCAACTGCATGAGATATATTAGTAAGGACCCCACAAGAGAGAATTTCTTTCTATGTAGATGACAGTCTATTTAACTAAATGTTTTCTTCTTGAATTGGGACAGAGCCATTATATTTCCAAAAGACTATATAGGTAAAAATATGATAGTGTAATCAACTCTCAAACGGAGTGTACGTTTGTTTGTATATACATACATACATACATATCACTTTGTGTTAAAACAGAAATCCAAATACCTGCACCAATTTCATTGCTTATTCCTGGAATGACATCATCTTCAGTGTTGTCTGGCAGCTCTCCCTCCTCCAGCTTACATTCAATCTTGCTAATGGTTTTTGCAAGGGAAAAGTCTGCAATATCTGTGGGGATTGCAACGTCATTGGCAGCTTGCGTGTCGGTAGTTCTCGGTCGAGGTCTCAAAACAAAAAAAGAAAAAAACATGCCCTTCATCATAATGCACATTTGCAGGCCAGAAGTTTACAAATAACAGAAATATATTTAAGAGAGATCATAAAGTTTTTTTTTTTTATTACTTAGAAATTGGTTTGTTCCCGTTGTTTGCAGAAAATGGCCTGCTCCGAGCTGAAGACTTTGTGGATTTTGTATTTGCTTTACTGTCATTCTGTAAAATTTAAAAGATAACAATTGGTAGTCAGCCATAATGATCAGTTTTCACATTGCACAATTACACTGACCATGCAAAGAATTTGGTGTCCTTCAGGAGGTCTGCTGACCCTGAAAGTCTTGGTTGGCCCATACAATGCTGTTTTTAAACTGACCTAATATGTACCTCAAAACCCATACATGCAGTTGAATGCAACGTTTGAGAACCACTGGTAATTTGTTGTGCTGATTAAGAGCCCATTTACAACTTTAGGATTGCAATAAAGTGCATGTTACTGCAACACACGTTACATAGATTGGTGCATTGTGACTGGCTCCCTAACACACCTCCAAGATGCATGTGTGCTGCAACACAACTTATGATGTCCCATGCTTTGCATTACAATGCAGTCTGCCCTATTTTTGCAAGCAATTCTGCGAGTTTCAGCACATTAATTTTAAAAAGGCTAATGAATCGCAATGCATGCATTGCCGCACAGATCGTTGTGATGTGAATGGGCCCTAAAAGAAGGTATTTCCTTGAGATAAAGTTAGCCAAAGAATCATAAACAATTAGCATGGCTTCGTCCAGTATACCAGAATAAGGTATACTTCAGACCTGTGTTGGAATAACTTGCGTTTTAAGAAGGTGTGCTGTATGTTAAAAGAAGGGTTTTCCAGTTCAATCTAGCCCACCTCACCATAAGCGGTCTCTAGCTATCCCTTGTTTGACAATATTTTTTTGTGAACATTTTTAACATTACAAAACATAACCACCTACTAACACTACAATGAAAAGAAGAAAAAAAACAACAACAATGGGGAGGTGGACCTGCATTTCTGGAGTTGGAGGGGTACTTACACCAAAGCAATTCTTTTGGGTATGTTGCATGACTGAGTAATTGTCAAACTATCATAGCACTTAATAGTGGAAAATGGGCTGGTAATGAAGGGGCATATACAGGCTAGTACATGGCCACTAGTAGGTGGTTAAACAAGACATGTTTCTGTACGTTTTTATTTTACAATTACTATCTTCTGGATTTTATTTTTATAAATAGTTGAAGGAAGAGTGGGGGAGCATAAAAGTATCAAAGGACTGTCCTCCAAACCTCTGCACATGGCACACTTTTGTCTTTTCCACAAAGTGCTAAATTAAACTAAATACTAACCAGGCATTCAAATTTCAGGAAAATGTTGAATGGTTAGGGTTGTTCCCAGTAGAAGTTTTAATTTCCTTTCATTTACAAAATCTACAAAACATATGACCAAATGTGCCCCACCTTTATATGACTTTACATACAGAGATTCCACAAGAATATTAGTTAAATCACTGCAAACAGTTCGAACTCAATATCATATTACTAACAAATCAAAAACAAGCACAATAAAAGTTTCAATTCGATAGGAATGTTTGTGGCTCTCCAGTGTTCAATTTCAGCCACTGGCGACACCACCCATAAAAACACATTTGTTTTATCCACATTCGATGATTTTAGCATCTTTTCTGTGTTTTACAATGTGTAGACAGCCCATCTGAACTTCCTTTATTCCCCCAGCTGCTCCATTCAACTGCCAGGACAGAAGAGAAATACTCAGGGAGGAATTTATCAAAACTGGAGCAGACAAAATCTGGAGCAGCTGTGCATGGAAACCAATCAGCCTCTTCCTTTCATTTTCAAATCTTAACTGAACAAACTGAAGAGAGAAGCTAATTGGTTGCTGCGAGCAACTGCTCCAGATTTTGTCTGCTCCAGTTTTGATAAATTCTCCTCATAGTATATAAAGTATGACACTCTGTTCCCTTCCTCCCATCATTAAGTGCCGAGTGCCCGAGAAGCCAATCACTAGGATCTAGTGCTCACACACCAGCACAGAGAGAATCCTTAATCTCTACAACCAGAATAACATGGAGTTTATACTGAGCTTCTTTTCTTTCCTGAAGGCAAACAAAGTGATGAGATAGAGAAAGGAAGGAGTGTATAAGCAGCAGGGGAATGATTTAAGTCAACACCCAATCTAGGTGGAAGCACAGTAGCCCACCAATAGGTTTCTGGTATGAGAAAGGAAATTGCATCATCCAGGGGGAAACCCATGGAGCTCAGCAGAACATACAAAGTCTATGAACCACATCCATATACAACTCTTCCTAATGTCACACAGGTTATAATGGTTGCTGCAAAATGTAAACAAAATGTAGCCCAGTTAGAATTAACCAGTGTTTTTGTTTCTGGAGGGGAAAAAAACTTGCATTACAAATTATTCCAATTTTTATATCTAAAGCCTGCAAATATATGCATACATATATTGCCTTACCGTGTTCCTTGGAAGAGCTAAAGTTGGTACTTCTGGGGACAACAGATGCCTAACAGAATAAAACCAGTTTAAAAAAAAGGATAACATAACCTTATCATCACCAGATATGTGAAGTAATAAACCTTGGAAAATGATAACAGTTTAGGGGCAATTGTATAGAAACTGTTTTATATCTGTGTTTTTACTCTACTGTATGTACAAGATCTTAATTTTGCATGATAGAGAATTCCATGGGAACAACAGGTTATCTGAAGAAACAGCACAGCAGAAACAGCTTACCATGAGACTCATTTTGTATTGCTGAAACCTCAGACGGAGCTAAGAGACTGGTTGCTGCCCTGACTCAGTTTGTATGTATAAATGTGAGTTTGAGCTTTTGCACTTTTGCAGACTGTTTACATGAGAGATTTTGGTGACAGAGTTTAGACCTACTAGGAGTCAGAGACTCAGACAATTAGCATTTGCAGAAGGAGGTCAAAAATGGCAACCCCTGTTTTCCCTCTGCACAGGTTTTCCTTGAAATAGAACGAAAGCCAAATCATTACTTTTAGTTTTTGGTAGAGTAAGAAAGGGTTATAGCCTTGTCAGCTTTCCATTTGTCTCCAATTGGGGAGTGAGGGAAATCCTTAGTCATCTGATCTAATGTCCCCATTGCAAGATGTCCCATCTTTTATTAGTCTGGTGACAACTCAAAATTTGGATTTTCTTTCTCTTTCACTGATCACGGTCACCAAGACAAATAGGGAGGGAGAATCCCCCCTAATGGGGGCAAAGACAGAGATGAAAACCTTACAAGTTTTCTAATCCCTCTCCACTCTATCCAAAACTACAAAAAAAAGAAGTTTTGGCTTCAGTTGTGCTTTAAATAGTGTCATAGCATAGCAAACAACCCAACAATGTTGACTCATAAAGCTTGAATACCAGCAATAGAGTAAATATTTGGACTAATCATCCCGAATGCAGATCTTCTCTCTTTTCAGGACATTTAGTGACATAGCAAATCTGTCATTTAATTTTGTTGTTCACATGATATTTACATTTTAATAAAAGCAGCTGCAGTTTTAATGGAATGTTTCTGTAAGAGATCCTGGCACCTTTTATGGAGGCATTTTTCAACTCCCTACACTCAAGCGCCCCTCTGGACCCGCATCTGAATAGAGCTTACATTAGTATCATTCCTAAGCCACATAAAAACCCTGGGGAAGTCTCCAATTATAGACCTATTTCACTGGAAACAACTATATAAAATTCCTATCTAAAATCTACGCTAATAGACTAAATAGCTTTATAGGTTGTTATATACACCGAGATCAAGTAGGTTTCATTGGAGGAAGACAAGGCCCAGACCAAGTTAGAAGAGCTCTAGACTTCGCACTGAATCGCACTGCTTAACCACCCTTGGGATGCCTCCCCTCCCCAACAAGGTATGCTACTATCTATAGACTTGGAAAAAGCATTTGACTCGGTGTCCTGGGATCACTTGTTACAACTTCTTAAATCCTGGGGCTTCGGGCCTAAATTTCTCAGCTCCGTAAATGCTCTTTATTCTTCCCCTTCAGCTCAGATTCGCCTACAAGGCTATCTGTCAGACCCTGTCCAAATTCGAAGGGGCACTAGGCAGGGATGCCCTCTTTCACCATTATTATTCGCTATAGCAATCGAACCATTGGCAATATCACTTCGCAATAGTGCAGATATCAAAAGGGATCAAATGCGCCCTGGGAGGAACATAAATGCGCCCTCTTCGCGGACGATATGTTGCTATTTGTAACCTCCCCACTGGTGTCACTACCCAATATCATGGCACTTCTGGAAGAATATGCACAAATTTCAGGACTTCGAGTCAATGCTTCCAAGTCAGTAGCACTCAACATTAATCTCCCGGCCGTACTCTGGTCGGGCCTCAAAAACTCGTTCCCATTCAACTGGCGCACAGACTCATTACAATATTTGGGAGTGAAACGCACTCCCTTATACACTAAACTATATATGGCAAACTTCCCTCCACTATTTAAATCCCTTAGGGAAGACATGACTCGGTGGTCCACATACAATATATCCTGGTTAGGGCTAATTAATTCAATTAAAATGACCTTATTTCCTAAAATACTGTATCTATTTAGGACACTATCAATCCCGATTCAACAGACGGAACTTATTAATTTTCAGAAGTCCATCTTAAAATTTATTTGGGGGGGGAAAAAACCAAGAACCTCTCGAAATATCCTCTCCAAACCCAGAAACCAGGGAGGTTTAGGAGTACCAAACTTGCTCTTATACTATAGGCCTGCACAAATCTCACAACTATCATCTATCTATTTCAAGTCACTTGTCCCGGACTGGGTCAAGCTAGAAGTTAGTCCACATAAAGGCCCCTCCATTGAGGCTCTTAAATGGATGAAACCTAAGCAGAGGCCAAACACGCTGGCACCAACCTTACTACACTCTCTTGCCTTATGGGATCAGATACGAAAGAAGGAGGGGATGGTCTCTACATACACCCCCCTTGCGCCCTTATTTGAAAATGTCGATTTTATCCCAGGGCTACAGCTAAAAATATTTAAATGGTGGACAGACAAAGGACTGCACAGGATTGGGGATTTTATTAAACTTCATAAACCAATCACATACCACTACTGTTTAAACACCCTCGAAATGCCTCACTCTGAATATTTCAGATTTAGACAAATCAATCATTTTTTATCCACCCTGCACATCCCCGAGACTGGTACCCTGCTGTTGGCACAATATGAACGGTGGTGCCTGGGTGGGTTAGGCCAAAGGGGAGGTACGTCCCTGATCTACGATGCCCAACTAGGACCATTCACCAAAACGGCCTATATGGTGGCCTGGGAACTAGAAATTGGGACACCACTCTCCCCAGAAGAATGGCAACAGTGTTCTAAAAAAACAACTAAGGGACTCTTAAATGTTTCCCTTTCAGAAGCCAACTACAAGGTTTTTTCTCGATGGTATCTTGTGCCAGCAAAGTTAGCGAAGATGGGCCCAGGCGTCAGCCCGTTATGCTTTAGGGGCTGTAAACAGCAAGGCACTATGCTACATGTCTGGTGGCAGTGCCCAGGATTACGACCATTTTGGAACAAGTTGTTTGCCCTGCTTTCTAGGATTCTTGGGACTCCTATCCCCAGAGACCCACAGTATACTTTACTTAACAAATCAATCCCGGACATCTCTGGAACGCAGAGCAAACTGGTTTCCTTTTTTTTTTTGGCGGCTAAGATATCAATGGCTCGGTCCTGGAAAGCCGAAAAGGTCCCATTCTCTCTAGTGTTGTCCAAAGTGAATTGGATCATGATCCATGAGACATTAATTAGCATCTTGCAGGATAAATATGCAGAATTCGAGGCAATATGGGCGCCATGGTTGAAATACCAAGAGATCTCAAATGCTTATACCACCATCTCTGATGCTTCGGTTTAAGCATATCGATCCTGCTTCTTGGGAACTATAATCTCTTAGGTTGTGTTTTTTTCTTCTTTAGATAATATGACTCCTTCCCCCCTTTTTTTTTTTCCAATTATTGTATTTTCTTTTTCCCCCCTTAATGTGTGTTTTTCTTGTTTTGTATACCAAAACGTTTTCCATAAGCTCTCATTTAGCGAAAGTGGCTTTACCTTCTTTGAGAAACCCTGCACCCCCAAAGCTGGATGTGACCGAATGGAAGGGCGTGCCCCAAGAGGAGAAGGGGGGCAGGAACAAAGCAGAAGGTTAATATGCTTCTGGTCCACCCCCATTCTTTTCTTTCGGCGATAGCTGTGTTAGCCTAAGGGCTGGGTGATGTGGGGAATTAATGTTAAAGTTAATGTTGATCTGAGAAATATTGAATTTGCCAATTTGGTTACACATGTTAATAGCCGGACTTGTAAGATCTTATGGAAACTAATAAAAACTTTGAAACTGGAATGTTTCTGTAAATGGTAAACAGATTAAAATGCAGAGTCTGCTTTGAATGATAGATCCATTTTTTACTGGTTAAAAAGCCGGGCTGAAAATGAACTGAAAACTAAATATAACTGCAAGGATTAAAAAGTGATTATAATGATAAAAACCATAACACAAAAGATGTTCTTCAATTGATTAAGATACTATCAAGTGTACACGGGTTTATACAGAGGGTTCTGAATTTGAATTTTGATATAAACCCAAGGTTCAACACCACCCAATGTCATGGTAAAAGACATTACAAAAACTGTTCAGTTTAAAATGATAGAGTATATGCCAGATTATAAAAATTAAATATACACATTTTTTTATTACAACCACAAGCGGTCATCACCGAGCTCAACCAAACCTCTGTTCTAGCCAGAAGAGCAGCTAGACACTAATATTGACCTTTCATGTACTATGTGAATCCGTCATTTCAAAACTGAGCATTTATTGTAAGATTTTACAAAGGCTTAGAAATGATAAATTATACATACACACATACATACACTAAGCTTGTTTTAGCTAAATTTGAGTTACTCCATGCGAATTATCATGTTTTTAATAGCAAGGGGCACATTTATTCACCAACGTAGCATTAAATTGATCAGAAATGACAGTCAAGACATTGACGGTGTCATAACATTCTCTCTAACTGTTCTATTCATCAAAGTTTACCTTCAAAGAATCTTCTGTTTGCAGTAATTACAGATGTGCAGCTCCCTGGCAATCTAGCTTTTAGTTTGTGGAGACATTCAGGGAAAATGTTCCCACATCTTCTGTAGCTCTTCCCAGGGCTGCAATTGTGGGCCATTTTTCTGTGACCTTACAGTGAAGTTCTTCTCACAAGAGCTTGATACAATTGAGATCTGGCGATTGTGCCGGCTCCACACAAAGATAGCACTAGCTTCCTATTTTTTCACCGGATAGGTTTTGCATTAAATAGACATACAGTATGTTTCAGATCGTTGTCCTGCTGCATGAGAGCATTTTCACCAACCTCAGAGGATCTATAGACTTGGAAAAAGCATTTGCCTCGGTGTCCTGGGATCACTTGTTACAACTTCTTAAATCCTGGGGCTTCGGGCCCCAATTTCTCAGCTCCGTAAATGCTCTTTATTCTTCCCCTTCAGCTCAGATTCGCCTACAAGGCTATCTGTCAGACCCTATCCAAATTCGAAGGGGCACTTCGAAAAAAAAAAAAAAATCCACACAAATACTCTCTCACCTCAAGCTTTCATCTTCATCTTCATCAAAGAGTTTAACCTGTGTCAGTGATGGTCGTGAGAGCAGTTGCTCCTGCTCTCTCTGCAAGAAGGAAAAATGTTAGCATTTACCTTTGCAGTATTCAGGAAATAAATGATTACATATTCTAATCGCATACAGAATTTATTTAACTTTTTTTGCCACACATTTTTTTATTTATTTTAAACAGTTTTATACAAACATACAGCTGCATTGATGCGGTCATGTTCAAGATCTCGCAACAATAACATACGTGTCTAGTTACATATTGACATGAAGGGCTCATTTACAAGGGCGTGCACATCTTTATGGTATGGATGTCTGTGCAGGAACCTGCTCCTGGTAGGGACAGGTGCAGCGTGCTATTGCATGTAGCTATTAGGAGGATGCGGCTGCACGCCAACCTGAACATCCGTGCAGGTCCGGGTGCACGGGTTTGGACGCAGACATTCGTGCAGTGTCGGGTCAGCATGTAGACATGAGCAAAAGACTGTACAGACGGCTGCACGCAATTACACACTGCGCCTGTCCCTCCTAGGAGTAGGACTCTGCATGGACATGCACATTGTTCGGATGTGCATGCCCTTGTGAATGAGCCCTATAAAGAGAACAAATACCAAAAACGATAAAGAACCCAGGGGTTGCTTAACTTTTAACTGCCTCCTACTTTGATTCTAGGTGACTTCAGGGGCCTGCTTTCCATTTCTCTGCAGAGTGGCATGCCTCCTTTCCCAGTTCTTGCTGTTTGGTGGCGTCTGCTCAGTGTAGTAGCCCCTAGCATCATTCTGATCTAGTCTTTACTGGTTATCTGTCTGTGTTCTTGTTTGGACCCCAACATCTTCTTTGTTTAATATCTTTCCTATCTTTAGCTACCTTTTCTATTTTAGCTTCTACTTTGCTGTTCTTCCTGACTCATCTGATGTTTGTCTCTCTTACACTGCACCTCCCCAGGTAATGCAATCAGTCCCTCAGTTTGTTGTAGTTTGGTTGCCCTATTATGTCTTCCGCTACAGTGTTAGCTTGCAATCTGACTATACTATACTATACCTTTTGTGGTGAAAATGGGCCCAATTGTCAGCTAGAGCTTAGAGTGTCCCATTCCCCTAACCCTGATAAACAATCTCAGTTCATTCATATGTACTATAGTGATGTACGAACCAGTGGAAGGAATTAGTGTGTGGCAGGTATTCTTTGGAAGTGAAGTATACATTCCGGGGTCAGGGAGCTGCAATGTAGCATTTTATACAGAAGCTGCTGGTAAGGCAAGTATATTGCCTCTTCTTTTACAGGTATGGAGTGGTATACAGGTCACCCTTTGCTGACAGGGTTACTTTAAACCTGCAGGAGTGTCATAATAAAAAAATAAAAAAAGACTGATCGTGCTGTCCTCTTTTTGAGCAAAGTGACTGGTCTTCTATCCACCCCCCAGATAGTTTATACAAGGCTGCTAAAACTTGATTGACTCTGTATATGGATCCCCTAGTCTGTTACTACTCATAAAGGCCCATTAACTCTGATGGGTATCATATATGTATCATATATGTATCATAAGTCAGTTGGAATGAGCCTGGCACAGATGACCACCCAGGCCCCACATAGCCAGGAACCCACTCACAGCCCTGCTGTGGCTATATGCAGCCCTCCAATAGTGGGTAGGAAGTTAAGGGAAACCTCCCAAACAGAAAAACAGCAATAACAATATATTTTAGTAGAGAAAATTAAAATCCTTGGCTGGTTTATTCTGTCATCTATGCCCCCCAGTGGGGAGATTTTCCCTTCACTTCCTGTCTTGGTAAAACCCTGCATGTCAGGGTATGAAAGCATAGGAATATAGCGGACATCTCAAAAGCGGGGACAGATAAAGTAATGAAACAATGAATCCATATATAATGGTGCTGGGACCTTTTGGTGTAGGATTACTTTGGGGGCAGAGGATCCTGGTGCAGGAAAGGAGAGGATACAAACAAGGGGTTAAATTTAAAGAAGGAAAGGTTAGATTTACAAAGGAGAATTTGTGTAACGGGAGAGCTTAGGGTAAGGCATTGCTCTCAGCACCAGATGAGTTATGAAAGCTAGTGTATTGATAAACGCATGACATCGGTTCTAAGCATTCCTTCAAAACTATGCAAAAATATTTTTTTTAAATCTAGAGTTGGTTTAAAACCTGTTCAACACATTAGCAGAACTTCTAATTGCAGAGAAAAATACATACACTGCCATTCCTTTTATCAAAGAATTAATGTGGATATGTGGTAAAAATGGGAGTATTATTGAGGGATACTCCAATCTGAAAAGTATTGAAATGTATTGCGATTGTAATGTCTCCCTTATATTGTAAAGTGCTGCGCAAACTGTTGGCGCTATATAAATCCTGAATAATAATAATAATAATACAAAGGAAGGTCTTGGTGTGCATTTTGAGCCCTTAAAATGTACTGTGGAATTCATTCTACTCCAATAATGTTTATTATAATGTGATTATCTGGATGGCCAACAGTATGTTCATTGTCCTTTGAGCCTTGGCCCTTCCTAGTAGGGAAGTCATATGAGAGCCTTAGAACCTTATTGTGGTTCCTGCCACTGCACTTTCATTTTTTAACTTTGATATCCTTGTTTCAATACATGACTCACTAAGTTTTCTGAAACAACAAAGAAATTTAACAAAAGGAGAACTGTTTTTTGGTCAAATTAGTCTTTCTTTAAACTTCAAACCACTATCTTCGACCACAATACTTTGTGGTTACATGTCAACATAAAACATTTTTGTTCCGTGGACATATTTGGCCTCAATGTTTCGCACTTTCCAAACAGTAAGCTACAGACAAGAGAAGGGTGACATTCCACTTGCATTTTGTGTTGACAGAGATAAGCACCTGTCTACTGCACTTACCATCACTTCTTCAGCCTCGCGAACAAGCTCAGCTGTTTTGGCCTCCAATTCAGCATTCAGACGCCTACATAAATAAAAATGATATGCAATCTGGATCACAAATATTACCATTTCTGCTGTTCTGTGCATTTCGGTGAGCTGTCAATCTCTTTTCTTTTAATAAATGGCAGTGATTAAATCTGGGACTAACACGACCATGGTACAGCAATAAGATGCCAAATACAGGCTAAGCAATCTATTAAATGCAGCAGACAAAATCTTCCACATGAAGGCGTTTAAACTTCCAGATTACAAGAGACCGTGGGGAACATTTTTGTAGTTCTCTAGTTTTATTAAAGATACTATTAAATAAGATTACTAATGGAGATACTTATACATTTCCTCCCTTTTCAGCTTTGCAAACAAAGCCCATAGATCCAACCTTCAAAACATCAAAAACAGGGGAGCAGATTTCTCTGAAATAGGGACACTTATGTATTTAAGACATGCAACAAAACTAAGTGCCCACTTACTACTTTTGCAGGAAGAAATGTGCCTGCACTCTTTGGAGTAGTGACTATCTCTTTAATTATTTGGTTTGATTATGTACGGATATGATTGTTTGCTACTACTGTGCTGTACTTTGCGGTTATGTATGTACTACTTTAGAAAATGGAGAGGAAACTAATGAAGAAAAAAAAAAAAGCTCTCCAAAAATTGATGTTAAATATTACATTAGATAGATATCTATATATCTATAGAGAGATATCTATCTATATCTAGATATATATATCTAGATATAAGGAGTGTGGCCATGGCCCTCTGGCTCTCCTCCAACTCTGCCCCAGCTGACTGGGTGGACAGGCAGGGGCTGCAATTGGAAGTTCTTTCCAATTTGTCCAGCCAACGAGCTGGCGAACGCCATAAGCATAGGAGGCCCATCATCAGTCACCCCACACTGACAGTAATTGCTATGTTATGCCAAAACTGCAGATGAAGCGCAAAGCACAGCAGCTACAAAAGAGGCACTAACCTAAGCGTGTGTATGTGTATAAATATTTATTTATTATTTCTTTAGTGTGTCTAAGACAAATGTTTGGATACCAAGAGATGCAGTAGAACAAACAAGCTGAAACTGACTGAAGTGGAAATTGAAAAAAATGTGATATTCTTTGACCAACAGACACATTTAATAAGCGATGGCAAGAAAAGGCATTTGAAAGGCAGCATAAAACATACTTGTATTCCTCTTCTTTCGCCAAAAGACTGTCTTGTGAGGCTTTCTTAACAGAGCCAGCAACTACTTGACCAGCACTGTTTGTTTTCCTCCCCTAAAATAAATAAGAATTAGCATTTGAAAACTAAAATGACACTTTAATAGCTTGAATGTCTTATTAGCCTCTTGCACATAAACTGCATAGGTAACCTGTGTGCAGTAGTGTTAACCTTTTCATAACAATTACTTGAAAAGTTGAAAATGATCAATTTCAACGTTCACATATAACAAGGAGTAGATCTCACGCTACTATACAATAACAGTCAGGGTAGAACAAATCCCAGCAGACAGGTCGGTCACCCAATGCTCCTTAAAATTTACAGCTGTGCCTAACTTTTGAGGATTTCTCCAATTTTTGTCAATGGGGTGGGTCCAAACAAAATCCTGCTGGCTCCTGGATTGGACAGACTGGCTCCTGAATTCCATATTAATCTGTCCACCCCTGGTAAACATGTTTGGGAAATTGGAAAAGGGGCAAATGTTTAAACATTTATAACCATGACTGTAGCTTCAGGGAAATCCTCAGGCATTACTATTAACAGCCCACTATAGCAAAAAAAAAAATTTCGGGGTTGATTCAGAAATGCATTTGCAACACTTTTCTGCCACTATGTCCATATTAGAAAGTCCTGTGCTAAATTTATATCAGCCATTTTCTTGCTATTTCTGATGCTTGCAACAAATTAAAGGTAGATTTTTTTTTTTTTTTTATGAAACACTTTTTTCCACTAGGGGTGTGACAAATTCATAAAGAAATACCGCCATATTGGTGATAAGAGAAGTGGAGGTAAATTGTGTCACACGTGTAAGTGTTGTCACAGACAACATTCTGTGAAAACCAATTCTGAAACAGATTCATATACACTTTAAGCTGGCCATACACCTTACAATTATCTGCAGATTTTCTGTGGTCAGATGGAAAAGGTGCAACAGATTCCTCCATCTACACTTAACTGTGTGGATGGAGGAAATCTCCCGCTGGACCAAGTTCCGTAATCTTGCTAGTCGGCCCCGCTGGCTCTCAAAACACTTGATCAATGCCTGCATCCAATCAGATTGTTCAGGTATTTAGAGAGCCAGTGGGGCCAGATAATTGTAAGGTGTATGGCCAGTCTTACTAGCCGTTCCCTCAATCTGTCCCAAGTTGCGCCATTTGTTGCACAGACAGGAGACAGATATCTAATGAGTGTCTATGACAGGCTTTATGAATTCCAGGGATTGTATTCTGGTAGCCATATGGACTTAAAACCTGCATTGATAGTATTTAGTATATACATTCATTTTATTTCTCCCATTTCATGGTCCTTTGCAGGTGGTGGAAATGTAAAAAAAAAAAAAACTACTTGTACATGATCTAAAGCAGGGGGCCCAATCTACTTGTCATACTACAAAAAACAATTTTAACCAAAACCGTATTTAACCATCTCATTGCTCAGTGTAGTCATCCCGATCCCCTTGGCGGGGGGGGGCCGGGGAGAGGCAAGGGGGATGGACAAGCAAGCTGTTAGAAGTGAAGCTCAGATCACTTCTACAAAGAGATTGCTGGCTCCCCCTGCTCTACATTTAGCACTGCTTGCCCACAGCAGGGCTACATGTAGAAAACCCCCCAAAAACAACAACAACCGCCGTAACTGCATGTCCCGGGTGTCATCGGATAGGAACCCCACACCCCTGCTTTTCCTCCACAAGACTCTCTAAATGGTCAAGGGGAGATCCTGATGCTCATCCACCCTTCCTCTCCCCTTATCCATTTAGAGAAAGGCCAGCATACAAGACATTTTCTGACTGTAGAAGGGGAGGAAGGAAGGGGGAGTGTAAACAACCACTGTAGGAGCTGCCAGAACATCCAGCATAAATACAGATAGGAATTTTAGCATTGCCAGCAATCCTCCAGACATGCTAAACCAAACATTTGAGGCAACCAAACTGGACCCAGCAAAAGTCAAAAAGTGTTTTTCCTGGTGTTCCACTTTAAAGCTGAACTCCAAGAATTATCTATTTTTAAACAACTTACATTGGGTCAGCTTGGTTACATGTAGTTATGCATGTATCACATCCAGAGGGCCTCTGGGGATGCTGAAAATCACTCTAGTGGTCTGTGCTATGTATACTCAGCGTCGTCCTGTTTCGAATGCTGCTGGAAAGCCTTGTCATCAGTACACTGAACACGGGAAGGGGCAATTTATCAAAACTGGAGCAGATGGATTGAGGAGCAGTTGTGAATGTCAACCAATCAGCTTCTATCTTCAGTTTACTCCGTTAAGCTTTGACAATGAAAGAGAGAAATCTGATTGGTCGCCATGGGCAACTTCTGCAAATTCTGTCTGCTCCAGGTTTGATAAATTCTCCACAGGGAGCTGCTCACTCCCGCGCCACTGCCAATCAGAAAACGTTGTATAGCTACAAGGCGTTTTCTGATTGGACAAGGCAGAGAGGAAGGGTCTGCCCGTCATGATCACCATCTAAAACTAAATAGTGTTAACGTATTTTCAAAAGTTGCAGCTATTATTAAAGCATAATTGTATGTCAGGACGAATACGTAGCGTTTTCCCTTTACGACCATGGGGGAGACCAGTGATAATGTAACTCCGGCACATGCAAGCTGAAATGACACCATCCTGGCACCATTTTTGGCTTCTTACAGGTGCCAGGAATGGGTCACCCAGGACTTACACTGCACTGCATATGCCAGGGAGAAAGAAAATCACTGACAGTTTTGCACAGGCTCAGGCAAACTCGGTTTAACCACCTCCGGGCCGGCCGTAGTAAAAAAACAGCCGGCCCGAGCTCTCTACATCTGAGCGGGCGTCTTTAGACGTCCGCTAGAGCTTAGTTGGTTGCTAAGGGAATTTGCCTCATCACAGATGGGCTCAGTTCACACCATGGCGTTGTGATGGGAACGCAGTGGTGTGCGCTGGAAAAAGTACAGTACTGTACTTTTTTTTCAGGCCAGGTGAATGTGACGCAGTACAATGGCCTCGCACCCTGCTGTGCCTGTAGAATTGAATGAAATGTCACTTGCGTCATTTCAATAAAGTTTTAACAAAAAAAAGTAAACAGTGCGATGTACTGGGATCAGGGCTTCAGCAGTGTGCCAGGCACCGCACGCCAGACGCTGAGTGATTAGCGCAGCGTCTGGTGTGAATGGGCCGTGCACGGTGCACTGTCCAGTGGATAAACTCGCTTCTTTCATTTATCCTACAAAAATACAATGTGATCGCTGCAGGTACCAGCTGAACCCAGTACACAGTAGAGATCACGCATTAGAATACCATATGCGCTCGGTGCTGACATATATGCGGACAGGAAAACATGACTGCACTGTGCCCACACACCGGATCGTGCTCTTCTATCACACTTCCAGCCCCACGGACCCATCACCTGTCCTCATAACAGCTCACCTTGCGGGACGGCACCGACACTCTCCGGTTATCCGCCATTGCACCATTTAATGTTGTAATTACGCGCCGGCGTTCAGTTGCTAGGTAACGATCCTGCGGCAATCTCGCGAGTGTTTGTTGGATCAGGTCATGTGATTCCTTTGTTGTGGTTTGTGTTCTACACCGTTTTTTCCCCTTCAGTGTTGAATAAGCTGATGTGTTTTTTAGAATACATATGCAAAGCTCCCATTGAAACAATGTGGTATAATGTGAAGAGAGCTGCTCACACAAGGAATGCAAGAAATAAATAATAGGCTAGAACAGTTTTATAACAATCAGTTTTTAAACAATGTTCCTAAACATTGTTTAAATCTGATAGGCAGCGGCAGGTGATGTTTAGAAGAGGGCTCATTCGTGCCACAACACAGATTTATGTATGTGTTGCTGTGCTTTGCCATTCATTGGTAATGGCACCTAAAAAAAGGTAAGTTGTATATGGCACTGCCCAGCGTCCACAACGCACAGTATTTTTTACATGTGTTTTATTTAACTTTATGTATTAAAACATTTTTTTCTCTTAACTCTCTTGCTATCACATAGGGTGCTCACAAGCTGTGCTCACAAGCTCCCATGTGAAAGCACTTTAGTGGTGACAGGTCCTCTTTAACCCTTCCACTGCAAAGCCCTGCCTATCACTTTTGACCTCAGCTGGTCATACCATTTTTGCTGTTCTTCACCTTTTCTTTAGTTTTTAACTGCAGCTTTTAGAGTTTGTAAAAGATCCCCCAAAACGACTAACTTTGCAGGTCCTGCGATAATTGCGCAAATGTTTACCAAATCAGTATTGTAAGTCAGTCAGCATTTGAAATAGCTTAAAAACTGTTTGCTTTAATGACACATGAAATTGTTTATTAATTTGATCCTCTATCGTGTGACCTCAGCAAATGTGGTGGTTGTTGGGGGGGGCTGAGGGCAGGATACAGGAGGTTGTTGAGTGTTGGATCCAGTGTAAATATTTTAATTTGATTAATGTATCACTGCCAGCAAAGAGTTACAAGGGTAATATCCATTTAAAAATCACCAACCACTTGGCACTGCTTCAACTAATGTTACTAGGAGGCTAAACCAAGCATCGTACAAGCTTCTCCTGTTCATGTCTCTATGATGTGATGAGGACTGACTGCAAGAGATGAATTCTCACTCTACCTTCTCAGATATTGCATTTATTGATAGATTTCTCTACAGGGTGCCACTCCAAAATTCCCCAAATAGAAGCAATTACGTTTTTGGGGGGGGGTTTGCAATAGTTTTGCAGCAGGTCAGATAGTAAACAACAGTACAGTTAAACTCTTAAACCCTTCATCCATTAAAGCATTAGCACTTTGACTGTAACCCAGATTGACCTCCCCATTGGTGCTTGTGCCTGTAATTTTGACTTGGTAGCTGGGTAGAGAATAAGCTTATTTTATAGAAATCATCCAATCACAGGCTACAACCGAGAGGAAAACAATGTGTCACCCTGTATCTATGTAGAAAAACAAAGCATTCCTCATAGTAAAACATGCCATAGGATAAAGAAGACCCACAGTCTTTTCCTTGTGGATGGTGACAGCTGGCTTTGGCTATAGACTAATGTCATCACATTTTGTAAACAACTTGACAATAAGCTCCAGGGAAACGTAAATATAAAAATAAGCACGAGTGATTATAAGAGGATCTACATAAAAATTTAAGTACAATGATTTACAAAGAACGTGAATGATCATAACAAGGGGAATGATTAAGAAAATATAGAAATCGAACAATATGTCATCTGAAGACTATATTAAATGGAATATTTGTTTTGTAGATGTTATACTATATTACTGAGCTTACCTTGAGGGTTTTCAAGTACAGATTTATAATAGGGAAATCCTCCAAACTGAACCTAAACTAGAGTTATTGAGTAATATTAAGGAAACTGGAGATGATGAGGAAGAGCAGAGAAAACATAATGGGCTCCAGACCATTTTTCTTTTCAGCTTCCGCTAAGTTCATTATCAGTTTTTGGAGTGCCCCTCAGTGTTTAAAATAATGTTAAAGCTGGGATGGGGCATGTCTGGATGCCGAGCTGAACACAAGCTCCTCTATTCAGCTCTCCCATCATGGGTACAAACAGGGGATCCAGGTCTTCCACAACATCAGTGACTTCCCAATCTCTTTCATCCACCTCCTCAGGCATCAAAGGCATATTTCCAGGGCCGGCCTTAGGCCTTTAGGCGCCCTGTGCGAGAAAGCTTTACAGCTCCCCTCAGTGACCACACCCCTCAGTGGCCACACCCTTTAGTGGCCACACCCCCGTAACCACACCCATTTCCTCCAATAGCCGCACCATTTAAAGACTCCTATTTTGTTAAGCGGCAAAAAAACATATTAAAAAGTATGATAAAAATAAAACTTTTATTCAAAGGTATTAAACTTGTAGGCACAATATAAGAATTATTTTCAAATAAAACAACAGAAGGTAAACAATAAATGTCAAACTAAAATAGAGTCTATAAAAATAAAGTGTCAGGATGTCATGCCGACACCCTTTCTTCAAGTAGGGGCATCTAGAAAAGTAAAAATAGAAAACAGAACACAAAACCCCGACTACATGTAAATTAATTAATTACTATATGTCCGAATATATACGAAAAATTTATTCAGGCACACAATAATTTGTTTTGAGAATGTGCGGCGGCCATGTTGGCCACCATCTTGGAGGCATGACGTTACATGACACCATGAATGCGTGGCTTCAGGTGACGTCACACGCGGATATTGGCCCCACCATCTTGGTGTATACCTAGATATACACCAAGATGGCGGCACCCAACACGTGCGGTGTTATATGACGTCATGCGCCCTGCCTCCAGAACACGCCAATGGCTGAATCCAAAATAGCATAAAAAAGTGTTTTTTTTTGATGAAACAAATGTAAACTTTTTTAGTTTTCGTTCATTTCATCTGAAATTAATTTTTAGTCTTCACACTAATGTCTAATAATGTGTGTGTGGGGGGGAGGGTAGGGGCAGTTTTCACTTTT
>NW_017306558.1:414111-426846 GCF_000935625.1 Nanorana parkeri
CCAGCGGTGAGGGGGAGAGAAGCCGCCCCCAGGACGAGCTGTGTCGGCCGCACGGCGCCTTTGTTGCCATGGCGCCCTGTGCGGTCGCACAGCTCGCACACCCCTAAGGCCGGCCCTGCATATTTCTATCCCCCAGATCATTCGCTCCCATCTTGGCCTGAACACGTGTCCTCCGCCACCAGCCGTGACTCTCATTTGTCCATAGAACTTCTCCCAAATGCTTTTGCTTGCCCTGAGGTCCTCCTGCCCTTCAGATCCTGACTATTCATGAATTCCCATGTCAGATTCTGGTGGGGTCAGCCAAACCACACAGGACTTATTGGATTTCCACAGGCCTATGCCAGACCCACATGGTCTTGAGCAGGTAGTGACCTGCACTAGATCGCCTACCACATCTTACCCACATCTGGAAAGGTCCCATCAATGCTGAAAGATACAGTATATCCAGGTTTTAAAGCAGCATATGCTCCCATCCAGATGTCTTTTTCAGAGAAGGCCTTGCAAATTTCAGCAGGACAATGCTAAACTGCATACTGCATCTATAACAACAGCATGGCTCAGTAGTAGAAGAGTCTGAGTGCTTAGCCTGCCTGCCTGCCTGCCTGCAGTCCAGACCTTTCACCAATTGAAAATATTTGGTGAATCTTGAAACAAAAAATCCGACAATGAAGACCCAGGACTGTTGAGCAGTTGGAATCCTATATCAGGCAAGAATGAGACAATATTGCTCTCCCAAAACTTCAGCAACCGGTCTCCTCAGTTCCCAGACGTTTACAAAGTGTTGGTTAAAGAAGAGGGGATGCTACACCGTGGTAAACATGGCCCTGTCCCAACTTTTTTGAGATGTGTTGCTGCCATCAACTTCAAAATTACCTTTTTTTTTTTTACTTAAAATGGTGCATTTTCTCAGTTTAAACATTTGATATGTTTTCTATTTTCGATTGTGAATAAAATATGAGTTTATGAGATTTGCAAATCATTGCATTCTGTTTTTGTAGATTTTACACAGCGTCCCAACTTTTTTGGAATTGGGGTTGTAAGATAGAAGTAGATTGTGCACACAGGGGCTCCATCCTCAGTAATTCATCATAACCCAGAGATGTGATTTGCAGAATTCACTTCTACTCTCTTAAAGTGACATTAAAGTTAAAAAAATTCCATCCCCCCCACCAATGCTGCTTTAAGGACTTACCTTAAATCAGGGGTGCCCATTAGGTAGATCGTGATCTACCAGTAGCTCTCAAAGCTGATGCTGGTAGATCACAAAGGGTGTGAATGGTGGCCCCTTTATTCCATTTTGGTATATTTATTAAGCTGTGCACACATAATTACCTATTAGCCCGATTCTGCTGAGCCAAGCTCCATGACCCCTTTCTGGTGGATACTGGTGGTTGAAGTGCTATGTATTACATCAAAGAATATTAGTTTACACAGTCTGTTGCAAAATACAGCAAGGAGAGACAGCCAGGAGGATGAGCAAGGAGAGACAGCCAGGAGGATGAGCAAGGAGAGACAGCCAGGAGGATGAGCAAGGAGAGAAAGCCAGGAGAGAGAGAGCTTTTTTTTTGTTGGTAGATCTCATGTAGCTCGTCATTTGAAAAGTAGATCTTAACACAACAATTGTGGGCACCCCTGCCTTAAATGATGCCTCTTGATCCGATCATCTTCTTCTTTTCAGTAGTTTTCAGGAGTACCCCCAGGGCTGGTGCCAGTCTCTGATCCAGTGCTGACTTCTGTCTCTTCCTTCCTACCTAGCATCGGATATAGGCAAAAAAAGCGAGGGTTTAATTGTCCTTTAAGAAAAACATAATACTGAAAGCACACAACATGCGTAATATTAAATTTGATGGCCCATCTCCGCGACTTTACCCAGACCTATCCTGGCTCACCCTTCAGCAGCGCAGACTTCTGCACCCGCTACTGACCACACTTAGCATGACAGTCTGTGGAGATGGTAAATCTGTGACTTTGGAAGTTCCAGAGGACCTTTCCACTTTCTGCAAGGACCTGGCTATCCCTTGTCCTAAGCTATCAGGTTGGGATCCATTGCCTACTCTGCCAAAGAAGGCACTTGTGTGGCAAACAACCCCTGCAATGAAGCATCCTCGAACCCAAAGCTTCACATTTGATACATGCGGTTAGGAATCAATCATTATCCCTGAAAGCATCGATCTTGCTTCCAGGGAGATTGTTTTCTAACTGCATGTAATTGTATCACATACCATTACATGCGGTGTGCTGTCGTTTACATGCAGCAGCTGTCACCTGATCATTAACTTGAATGGGGGACAGCTGCTGCTTGTAAACGGCACATTAGGGATTCCTGCACAGACTCACCCCCCACCCCCAATAAAAGAAATAGCCCCCTCACTCGCTTACATTTTTGTAGGAGGCAAAATCCCTGGTGATCCAGTGGTTGATTGGTAGGGTCTGCACCTTTTGGCTGGATTAGTAAGGTCTGCACCAGCCAAAGATGCTGAGTGTCGGCACAGCCAGGATCAGCTATGTGGTCTGCATCCGACAGAGATGCACACAGTGTAGTACACTAACAATTAAAAAAAATGTATCTTATTTGTGTAGCACTCAGCTATAGATCCTCAAATCATCTCTGAATTGGTGCTGCCTCAGTTCTTCCTTCTGGAGGGGGGCTACTTCTGTTCCCCATAGTCCCTGTGCGTGTTGTAAAGTAGCCACCGCTTCAAGAAAAAAAGATTTGGCTTTAGTTTCACTTTTAGCGAAGTTGTTCTTTACAGCTTCCCCCCTAGTGTAACGAAGCAGAGTAACTAAGCTTATTTCTTTAGTTATGGTGGAAGGAGAGTGATCACTGGATCAATAAAGTTTTGAGTGAAGTTTGGAGTACAGCCTCCATTTTTCTTGCATGCGGAAATGTTGGCAAGCAAGGTAGAAGGATACAAGAGGAGTGTGAAGTAGAAAATGTTATAGTTACCTACAACTGCCGATTCAGATTTGCAGACAGCTGTTTGAGCGCCTCTGGAGTCCTGAAAGTTCAGTCACCTAATATGTAACTACCAATTCTGATGCTCACTATTTGCCATATGGATGGTGAGGTTTGCCTATCTATGTTGAAGTTGGTATTTGCATATTAGAGTGTTCAGAATTCTGGGCAATGGTGTTAGTTTGTTGAAGTTATAAGAACAGGTTTATGTTTAGGTATAGCTATACACATGGGATGGAAATTGGAATATTTAGAGGAGAACTATGGGGTAAGTGTTTTTCCCAATAGTTCTCCTAAGGGTCACGGGAAGATATAAACTAACGTCCTCCCATGACCCAAAGCACAGTATATCACGAGCTACAGCTCGCGGTATACCGAGAGCGCCGCAGCCGGGACGGATCCCGACATTACTGTCGAAATCCACCCAGCTGCATGAGTGACAGCTGGCTCTACCTATCTAGAGGCAGAGCCAGCTGTACCCGCCCCGTCCGTTCCGCCAGTCAGCACTGGAGGATCAGACAGGGGAGAGGGGGAATCCCTGCAGGGAGCCGTGAGTGACAGTCACGGCTCTCAGCAGGGACATGATCGAGAAGTGAGCGAGCGACGGTATGCGTTCGCTCACTTTCTGATCTATTGAGCCGACATGTGACAGTTTCATTGTCACACGTTGGCTCGAACTATGAGGATGAGTGAAAATTACTCACCTCATACCGTATATACTCAGACCCGGAGACTGCCAGATGACCCCGCTCGGAGCGGGGTCATCTGGCAGTTTCTGGCCACCTAAATTAGGACCCGGAGACTGCCAGATGACCCCGCTCGGAGCGCCGCACACCGGAGCAGCAGTGACGCGACGCTCGGCGAGGTAAGTAAGATGACACCTGGCGCTGACTCGAGTATAAGCCGAGGGGGGCACTTTTCACCCAAAAAAATGGGCTGAAAATCTAGGCTTATACTCGAGTATATACGGTAGTTCTCCTTTAATCCGATCCACTTTTTTGCCCTGCAATTTGTCTGCAGAACTGAGCTGATAAGGATCTAGTCAGCTATTTTAAAGCAGAACTCCAGCCAAAAACAACAAGATAAAAATAAACAGCCCATTAAAAGATAACAAGCTTTTGCTATAATATCCAGAGATTTCCTCCCGAAGTACTTTTCTTCTGCCACTAGATGTCCTTAGTCTGATGGCCAATATCATCCGGGGCCCACCCCAGCCTGTGAACTGGATAGTAAACTGAGAAGCAGCACACTGATGGGCTCGTCTCTCCATCACTCTGCTTTCTGTTCCTATCAGTGTGCTTCTTGTCAGCAAAAGATCTGATCTGCTCCTTGTACTGTTTCCTCTCACATTCCAACCCTGGTGTACAGGGGCTGCAAGAGGCTTATACCAAGTCATATTCAGGTACTTACGCTGCTTGCATTTAACACATTTACATTTTATGATTGCAGAGTTGCTTTATTTAGTGACTTTTATATCTGCCTGGAGCTCAGCTTTACTTTCTAGGAAATCTATTCAGCTATAGCATGTTATGACTGCCATCTGATGTCTGTGACCAACAAGTCACAAATAGTGTCACATCTGGAAAAAACAAAAACAGATAACGTAACATAGAGTAATCTTCTTATGAAGAGAATTCTGACTAATTGCATGTGCCAGTTGTAACTTTTTAAGTAGAGCTATATATTTTATAGATTAACTAATATAGTTGGTCTGTGGCACAGAAAAAATATTGACAATGTTCACTTATAAATAAAGGTTACTTTCTTTTATTAAACAGAGGTTGATTAACAATACATTTTCTACATTCAATCAAAACAGTGTTGGAAGACAAGCATCATAACATCTTGTATCACCGGGGATAATGGCTTTTCAAAGCATAGTCTGATTATACTGGCTTTGCTATCTACATGAGAAAGGTTCTTAGATGGTAAATCTCATAAGCACAAGAAAAAATTGTAAACATCAGACCCTTTGTCTGGAAACACCACAATTTTTCCCTTAGGCGTAATCTTTTAATCTGGAGATTGTGTGCATTTCAGATTAATGAGTTGGACTAGGAGTGTGTAAATATATCTCTGACAATATTTTCCACTAGGGATGTTGACAAGGTCAGCTGCCCATAGAAGGGGCAGATTTCACCATTAGTTTAAGAACTAAATAGCCTTTATTGGCCACCATATATAGATCGCCTATGCATGCACAGTACTGCTCCTAAAGGCCATAGGCATTAAGGGGATTCAGATCAAGCCATTAATGACATTGCTACATTTGAAAAAACAATGTCCACCTGACACTTGAGCCAATCCGCTGGATCTGCAGAGAGACTGAAGTTGCCCATACACCTGCCGATTATCGTACGTCGTAAGGTGTATGGGCAGCGTGCGACCTCTTCTACTGTAAGGTCGCACGACATTCGTCTTTCAAGCACGCTTGTAAACCTCCCGAAAAGCTTACAATTTTCAGCGGGCTAGTGGTGTGCTCGGGAGAAGAATGCCGCACAATGCCGCAAGCGCACACTGCCCGCTCAGCACTGCAATCATCGGAAGTCCTCCCCTCAGGGGCTTGAGATGATCGCAAGTACGATCTGCTTGTCCAAGATGGGCAGGTTGTACGAAATTTTAATGACCTTTTAATGAACAAAAGTTGTGCGATGGTTGTAAGGTGTATGGCCAGCTTAATATTGATCTAGAGAACTAACAGGTGTCATTAGCAGGACCGTAAACTGCCCGAACGAAAAAACTCCAGAAAACATACACAATAACATCAGGTCATGAGATGTAATCAATCCTAAATCCTGAGAGTCACAAACCAGCTACCACACAGCTAAGAGTAAAACATATAGGGAACTATTTATAAAACAAAAATTCACACTGCGAATATCTGTGAACATTCGTTTTGGGTGAAAAATGCCAAAAATAGACATTCTCAATATATATTTTTTTCAGTTTGAATGTATTGTCATTTAATACTACATTCTGGCCACTAGCTAGAGCTGACCTATTCTCCTCAGCTCCATCCACAAGCACAACACTGTTTTTCTCATGGTACACAAGTGTTAATGGGGCTACTATGAAAACAATGCAGGTGTTTCTAAGCTGTTAGATTAGAAACCAGCTGAAACCCACATTTACAGGACTAATCACAAAAGGGTGAGTAGTTTGGAGAAGGCAGGAGAAGGGAACAATCTAGGACAACATAGCTGAACTGGAATGTGAGCTGAATTGGAGAATTTTTCCAAATCAGCTATGTTGTCCTAGATTGTTCACTTCTCCTGCCTTCTCCAAACTCTTCACCCTTTTGAGAATAACCCTGTTAGAGTCTTTCTTGTGATCTTTGATAATAACTACCTTCACAATAAAGTGGACCTTTACCCCCTTTGACTAAAAATTACATCAGCATACAGCTGTGCATGCTGATATGAAATCATCTTACATTCATTAATTAAATAAATATATTTCTATTTTACTTACAATGTCTTTTTTTTTCACACTTCCTGGTCCACTTGGGCACAATTATGTCATTGTGTCAAAGGATTGTATCCTGGGAAGGTTACATTAGCAGAGCATTGCTTTGAAATCTCAACTGTAATCTCATAAGATCTCAGGGAAAGGCATTTTTGTCCCCTGAGATGATGTGCATGGTCACATGTGCCAGAATTCCAGGAAGTAAAGACAGATCTAGTAACCTGCCCTTAGTTAAAATGGCCACAGTGAGAAGACCTGAGGAAGAAAATAAAAATAAGGTGTGCAAAGAAAAAAAAGCCGGCAATTATCTAGACGTATGTGTTTGTAGATTGTCATTAGTAAACATTTCTAAAGGTGCCTTTGTTGTTATTTTGATGATATGGGTAAAGTTCCTTTAAGCCCTGATTAACACCTGAGCGTTTTGTAGCTTGAAGCTGGTTCACATCTGAGCGCTCAGGTGCCTGTCGCTTGATGTCTGACACTCAAAAAATTACATGAGCTACTTTTGAAGCAAATGGAGCATTTGTGATTCCATAGGCTTCAATGGGAGCATCTAAAAATGCATGAAAACAGCTAAAAATTAAAAAGTGTTTTTCAATCCTAAACAGCCTTTTCCTCTTCCTGGTAACTAAGATTCTATTGGCTAAAACAAAAACATTTGTCGGAATACGCCTGATAAAACACACAGAAAAATCTCCAAAATCACCTGTAAAAGGTGTGTATACAACCTAAAAGCACTCCAGACCAGAGGCAGAACAAGTACATTATTACAGCGCTAAATCCACCACCTCTAAGTGCCGGAAAAGGAAAATTACAGTACTAAGGATTGGATATCTTACACTATGGGCCTGATTTACCAAAGTGTGAACTGTATTGAAGTGGTACAAACAGGGTTAGGCCAAGGCAGAAAAGGTGCCCACATTGAGTGCTTGATTCAGGGGGAGCAGCTGGGGCAAAAGCCTCTCGCGCAGCACATGGCCACCTCCTGCACTGTGCATAACTGAACTGCCAAAAAGCTTGGTCCTCCAGGCTAGGTTACATAGGGAGATCAAGGCTCTCTGCTATGCTGTCAGTGTGACAGGACGCCCGACTCTGTATATGGAGCTCTGTGTTCTCCTGGTAACAACTTTTTCCTGCAAAGCACCCCTGGCATGTGTATCCCACCCTGCGATTCAGGGATTATTACATGATTGCTTCTGTTTACTCTGAGCCTTGATGACACTTTGAGTGATGATTGACATCAAATAAATGGATTTGCGCTGACATCTGAGTTTTTGTCGTGCTGGTGACGCTCCTAACTTGACTATGCTGAATGCAGCGCCATCCGCGGTCATTGCGAGCACCCACAAATGCGTATGGGAGTTCCGGTAAGGAGTGCTACAGGTCTTTGGATATTTCTCCTGGTAAACAGAGCACAGCTCTCAGGAGTTATATCTTTAAAAGGCATTTAGGTACCTTAACTATTAACAAAAATGTAGTTTATTTGTGCATCACTCAACTGTAGATCCTTAAATCATCTCTGAATCGATGCCGACACTGTCCTTCCTTCTGGAGGGTGGCTACTTTTGTTCTCCATGGTCCCTGCGTGTAGGAAGGACAGTGTCAGCATGAATTTAGAAATAATTTGATCTACAGCTGAGTGAAACACAAATAAGATCATTTTGCTAATAGATAAGGCACCTAAATGGATTTATAAGGTATAACGCCTGAGTTTAGTGTCAGTTAAATTTTGAAGAAAAGTATAACTATATTATAATTACACATACTACAGTCATGCCCACATTCATTAATAGCCATTTTGTAAATCTGGCCCTCTGTGTCCAAGTATTTAGACAGCACTTTACTATTGCATTTCTCCCATTCTTCCTCCACAGGCTCTAACTGATTGGTTTACATTTTTTGTTTGTTTCTTTGGCAATGTCAAATCATCAGCTATTATAGCCTCCATAGACAGTTTTGGAGAATAATCATCCTGACTAAAGGGATTTAAAGTGTTATTAAACCCTCAGCTTTTTTTGCATATATCTACTGCTTTTGCGCGCTCCCGTTCGAAAATCTGAAAATTCTCGGGCGGCCGCAAAGCATCTTGGGGCGGGCGCATGCGCAGTTCCGATTTTCGGCCGGGAGACGAGGAGAGACACAAGGTAAGTATATGGACAGCATACACCCGCATGCAGACACTGTGAGACAGGAAGTACCAGCAAGGACAGAGGAGTCAGCGTTGGATCGGAGACCCGCAGCAGCACTGGAGGGACAGATGAAAACGACAGGAAAGAAGAAGATCGGATTAAGAAACATAAGTGCGGACATTAACATTGGGGAGAGGGAAAAATATTTTTGACTTTAATGTCACTTTAAGGACATTATAGGCTTCCTTATTTCCGTCCTTCCTTATTTCCTTCCTTCCTGTGCTGACCACTGCAGACCAGGAACATCTCACAAAACATGTAGTTTTGGAGTTACTCTGACCCAGTCGTCTAGCCGTCACAATTTAGCCCTTGTCAAAGTCACTCAAATCCTTACACTTGGGCATCCTTACAATTTATCTGCAGATTTTCTGTGGTCAGATGGAAAAAGTGCAACAGATTGGCCCAGGTGGAGATTACCCCATTCACACAGTTAATTGTAGATGGAGGAATATGTTGCACCTTTTCCATCTGACCACAGAAAATCTGCAGATAATTGTAAGGTGTATGGCCAGCTTTAACCTTTGATAGTATTTTATTATGCAGCCATGTGCTGTGACACCGAGTGGAGTTCATAAACATCAAGGATGTTTGCATATGCCCAGACAATAATTTAACAATATGGTAATAATTGCACTCATCATCAAAATATGGCTATATGAGTATCTTAGCCACACATATACACTGTTGATCAAACTGTTACCATTTCATTAAAGATATTTCTTATGGCCATATGCAATGCATGATTGCTACAAGGTTGTTATCCATGAAAACTATTTTACTATAAGATTTTGGCATTGCAAACATCTGCTAATGATCTGCTCCCTTGTATCCATACAACAATAACGTGACCACAGAAATGGCTTCAAGTTGTTTACCATAAACCAGAAGTCATGTTTTCCCTGCCATCCTTCCATGGCTTGGTAAAACGTTCGGGTGAACACAGATTAGCCGCTTTTGCTGACGACTTGATTTTCTTTATTTTTGACCCCTGCTCCTCACTCCCTATTCTTTTGCGGGAATTAGACTGTTATGCCTCCCTCTCCAATTTTAAAATACATTTTTCCAAATCCGCTGCCCTGAATATCTCTCTCCCACAAGCAGAGATGGATCACCTGCGATCCTTTTACTTGGTCGGCAGACGCTATGAAATATCTGGGCACCCCTATAGCGGCAGATTATACACGACTCTACGACCTCAACTTTGCCCCTCTGCTTCTGAAGACCAAACAGAACCTCCTGTCCTGGCACTCTATGTCACTATCCTGGTTTGGCCGCTGCAACGCCATCAACATGACGACCCTACCAAGGATTCTTTATTTGTTCCAGGCCCTCCCTATCCGCATCCCCCTAATATTTTTCCGCCGCATGCGCCAAATGCTCACTGCCTTCCTATGGTCCCACACTCCCCCCAGAATTTGTTATGATGATATCACCTTGCCCAAGAATAGAGGGGGCATTGGGCTCCCAGACCTGGCCAAATACCACAGAGCGACCCATCTTGCACGTGTCTTGTACTGGTGCTGTCATCAGAACACCAAGCAGTGGGTCGGTATGGAAAAGGAGGACACCAGTCGCGCTCTTGCAAGATTGCCTTGGCTCTCCGCGCCCTTGTCTCCATCAGTACGCTCTCACCCCACTATTGCCCCCACACTTCTGCTAACAAAGTCGCTCTTTCGCTCCACTGATATCCCTCCTTTTCCTTCGCCTATGACTCCAATAATTGGTGACCCGGACTTCCCGCCTGGCGTAGACGACCCCCGATTCCGTCACCTACGTGACGCTGAGTTCCGAGTCTATGACATGCGCCCCTCTGCCCAGTGGCTCTCCGCTGGTGATCTAGGCCGATTAACAGACCCTCCACTGGACCCCTGCGGTACCATCCAACTGAGGCAATTCCTGCTCTCGATCCCCAATCCCCAGCGGCTCTCCCGACCTTTGACTCCTTTTGAAAAGATTTTGCAAAGAGGAGAACCCCACTCGCCATGTGGTATCCACTCTATATTCCATGCTTACATCTCCCCCCACCCCAGAGTCATACCCAACGTTTTTGGCTAAATGGGAAAGCAATCTAGACACCACCTGCACACCTGCCCAAAAAGACAGAATACTCTACTTTGCTCACCACTCTTCCATTGCTAGTAGGACCCAAGAACTTGGATACAAAATAGTGTCCCGCTGGTACCGTGTCCCGACGGTCCTCCGCACCATGTTCCCTCCATGTGCTGACGGACAGCTCTGCAGCCTGCCTGTTAAATTTAAATGCCATGTCCATTGTGAAATACAAAAAGTAATTGACTAGGCACCTCCTAAACGCTGCCGCCTTTGCATCCCATTGCTATGGAAACAATCTAGCTGCCCCAGTCTTGGTCTATGGTTCTCCAAGGTCAACGAGCTGTACCTGATGGAGGATATAACCTCCACGATCCGGAACAATGAGGAACTCTTCAGATCTACCTGGAGACCGTGGGCCGCTTTTCGAAACACGGATGTTTACCATCGGGTGATGACTGCAACATCCACCTGAACGCTACTAGGGGCTAGTGGTCTGTCCTACTGTGACTTACTTATGTACAACTCCACTATTCCTAACCAAACCTAGCTCCTTTCCTTCTGGTCCCCCCCACCTCTGCCTGCCACTCCCTCTAACTTACTGCTTACCCCTCTTCCTCCCGTCTTTCTCTTTGCTGCCATACTCACATCATACCTCGTCTTGCTCTTTGACGTGAGGGGAAACACTGATCAATACACGTATGATCTATTATTAGCAGTTACTTTTATACCTGAATTTGCACAGGACCGGAGTGGTAGACAGTGCCTGACTCCGAGTAGTGTCAACGATATATGATGTCATTTACCGTTCATGATCTTTGTTGTACCAGACAAGGCTGTTCTGACCCTACGCTGACTGCTTTCCTGGGATGGGCAGCCAGTTATAATGTGTGAGATACAATTGATGTTAACCTCCTATCCCCGTTGTGTACTGGCGATGTTGTTATATATGTGAGGCCTGGCCTCCCGTCCTACTGTGACTTACTTATGTACAATAAAGCTGATTTATGATTGGGGAAAAAAAGTAAAAATAAATAAATAAATACATTTTTTTTTTAAAGTGCCTTGGGGTAGCATAGAGAGTAAATTTGTCCCTGAGTCCCTCCCACCTTTCCTCTTTCCTGTACCTTTCCTCTTTTTTTTCTAGCATCTTTCTTTTTCTAGCATCTTTATTTTTCTTTCCTATTTTTCCTTTTCTTTCTTTTCCTTTATTTCTTCTTATTTTCTCTTTTCCCTTCTTTTTTCTCTGTAAATTCCTTTGTTTCTCTTTGATTTCCTCATTGCTTTCCTTCTCTCTCACTTCCTTTTCTTCCTTCCCTAATTTTTTCTCTGTTCCATCTTTACTTCCTTCCTTTCCTCCATTCCATTTTATGTTCTTTTCTCCCATCCTTTTGGTTCCTATTTCTTTCTTCTTTGCTTCATTCATTTCTCCTTCCTTTCTTCCTTCTCCCTTCAGTTCTTTTTCTTTTCCCTCTTTTTTCTGTTCACTCCTCTTTCCGTAGTTTTTTTCTTCTTTCTCTCCTTTCACCTCTCTTTTCTCCTTTTTTCTCTTTTTGTCTGACCTCTGCTGATCCCTGTTGCTTTGTATACTCTTATCTACGCTCTCTGTTTCTTTGCGTCTTTCCTTAGTCTTTCTCCTGCAGTCCTTCTAGCCTTTTCCCTTTATTTTCATGCTCTTTTGTTTCTCGTTCACTGTCGCTCTCTGTTGCCTTGTCTTCATCGATATACAGTATGTGCATTGGTTTAATATACAACGGATGAAGACTGAAGCACGTTAGAAAGGTATATATAAATAGTAGACATGTGCGATTCGTTTCGTTACGAATCGCAATTTGGACGAAATTTTGGAAAATTCGGACATTTGGATGTATTCCACTTCTGAATTACAGTTATAATGAATGCAAACGAATCCGAATGTCCGATTCCAAAATTCGTTAGCGTAGTCTGGATGAAATTTTGTTTGTTTGACGAAATTTAGTTGCAGCAAAATGACATTAGTCTGCAGAAGAGGGGGGGGGGGGGAAGGGGGGGGACCCCCCCCCCCCCCCCTTCCTCCCCCCACCCTGAGATCACGTA
>NW_017306558.1:426878-454887 GCF_000935625.1 Nanorana parkeri
GTGCAAGGTGTTCGGAAAAGGGGGGGGGGGGGAAGGGGGTGGCACCCCCCCCCCCCCAATTCATACCAGACCCTTTAGATCTAGTAGAGATGTTAGGAGGGACCCTCCCCAAGTTTAAAAAAAAATGTGCGTGGGGTTCCCCCAAACTCCATACCAGGCCCTTTAGTTCGTGCATCGTGATTGATGCTGAATTACATCGATGGAGCCATTTTTAAAAATATTGTTTTAATTAAAGGAATAGTCAAAAATTGTCTCTGGTTTTTTTTCAATTAGAGGATTTTATCTAAAAGTCTGGACTTTTTAAAAACTATTTGATTTAACCCTTTAGTGAATGGGTAGGGGTACCATTGCCCCTTACTCATTCACAAGGGGGGCGGCATCTGGGTACTACGATGCAAATAAGCCCCCTTGCCCGCAGACCCCCACAACCACCGGGTAAGGGTTGTGGGGAAGAGGCCTTTGTCCCCATTGGGACACCCTCCCAATGCCGAGGGCACGTGGCCTGGTATGGCACAGGGAGGGGGGGCACTTGATCGCCCCCCCTTTCCTGTCCTGCCGGGCCAGTGCTCGCATTAAGGGTCTGGTAGGAAAGTTAGGGGACACCCCACATTTTTTGGGACTAGGGTTCCCCTGTAAAATTGCTACCAGACCTAAAGGGCCTGGTATGGATTTTGGGGGGAACCCCACGCACTTTTGTTGTTGTTTTAACTTGGGAGGGTCCCTCCTAACATTTCTACCAGACCTAAAGGGTCTGGTATGAATTGGAGGGAAACCTCACGCTTTTTTTTTTCCTCTTCTGCAGACTAACAAAAAAAATCAAAAAAACGCTTTCCCCTAATGTCATTTTGCTGCAACGAACGAACAAAACGAAACGAAAGTTCGACCGGACTAAAGCTAATACATTTTTCCAAATCCGAATCCCGAAACAAATTCTATTTCGGACCCTAATCCGGAAAAACTGTGAATCTCCACCATGTTTGACTGTAGGGACTGTATTTTTTTCTTTAAAGGCCTCATTTCTTTTTTCACATTCACATTCCACGCAGTAGAATGATGGGCTTTACCAAAAAGCTGTAATTTTGTTTCATCTGTCCACAGCACATTCTGCCAAAAGGATTTTGGTATCCTCAGATAAGTTTTGCCAAACTCTAAACTGGCTTTGTTATGTTTCTGTGTCAGCGGTGGGGTCCTCCTGGGTCTCCTACCATAGCGTCCCTTTTCATTCAGATGGCGACATATAGTGCGAGTTGACACAGTTGTATCCTGTGCCGGAAGGTCAGCTTGAGTTTGTCTGGAAGTTGATCGAGGGTCTTTATCCACCATTCGAACAATGCTTCGTTGCAATTTTTGAACAATTGCTCTCTTTTGTCCACGTCCAGGGACAATGTTGCATGCCCAAAATCCAACATGATCTTTTTTTGTAATGCAAAGCAATGCGCTACCATGCACTGGCATGCATTTTGACAAGCTACAACACAGGTGCATTGGTAAAGGTATGTTTGGGTGTTGTTTAAAATGAGTGGCACTGTCTCACACATAAAGTCTAAAAAAAAGGGGGGCGTGGTTTGCGCATGGCGGCGAGTAGACGTGCCTAGCCAGAGCTCCGTCTCTCACCCCGAGCAATCTTGCAGTTACCCATCTTCTCGAAGTACGCCTCGATCAGCCATCTCATCCCTGAAGCATGGGGAGGAAACAGAAGTACTGCCGGTCCGACCTCAATGCCCTGTTATGGGATGTCCACAGTAGCCATTTCCCCTACACTCGTTTTGATTTTCTTCTCCTTCATTTTACGTTCTACGTTTTATATTTTTCTCTCCTCATAATTCCCTGTCGTGGATAGGCAGAATTAATGCTTTTAAAATGATGGTCCTCCCCAAAATCCTTTTCTACTTCCAAAATTGTTTATGCTTTGGAAAAATCACAATAAACATTTAATAAGTAAACAACAAAAAAAAGTCAAAAAAAAAAAAGATTTCAGGTAATTTGCACTTGTATACAGAGTCTCTTGAGATAGATTCATTTGATAAAAGATTTTTACCTTCACTTCATGCTGAATCACACAAATATGTAGGTTTAACTTTGTATTTTGACTTGGTTGTGGAAATGTCAATAGTGTTCTCCTCCTGGAATGAATTCCACTGGATTCCCTTGTAAATGAAGCCACGGATCTGACATATAATTGAGTGTGTTTAAGGGTATTTTTGCCGGAGTTGTGATTACACAGCTGGCCTACGGTTTTAACAGCTTCCAATGAAAACATAGAATAATGCGTGCCATTGAAAAGTGGGAATTTCATATTAAACTCTGCAAGAGTGCTAACCGCTGAACAGTTCATAGACTCTCTACTGCAAGAAAATATGTATACGTATATTTCAGATATCTTAATTATAGCTCTAAAAAACCTCAAGCCTTGTATAGTAAAATACTACAAATGAAGATCTGCATCTGTAAATTGGCAAAAGTTTGAACTCTCTACAGACACTATAAACTATACAAATGTAGGAGCAGTCTAATACATATAACAGGACCAGATGTGTGCCTGCCTCTTTTCATTGCTTACTAAGTACACAGTTGGTGCAACCTCAGAAGAAATTGGCACCAGTTGTTCCTAACTTTTGGATGTGCTGAATGAAAATAGCTGCAGAAACCCATTTGAGTAAAGGCAGATGGATGCAAAGCAGACAATGTATTTTCATAGGATGAATGCAAAGCAGACTTTGCATTTTCATATTTAGACACAGCAAACCATTTCTGCTACAGTGATTCTAAACAAAACTGAAGGGCAACCCATGAGGATACGAACACTGGGACGGTGTGTACAAAACATAAGTTATATGTAAGGCAAGCTAACTACAAATTGTGGAAAAGCTTTTATGTTGAAGACCTCAAGTAGCCAGCAAGTAGGGTCTACACCTATGCCATACTCTTCCCACTATTAGTAGTAGTAATTCTTCCTCCTTTCTTGGTACAGTTTATCATTCATTCATCATTAAAAGCTTTGTTCAAATTAGGGTGATGGTTACCTGCAATACAAGGGCTACAGTTGCTGCTCTCTGCATAAAAAGCAACCAAGCTGCTGCATGAAGAAGTCTACTTTTCCATACCAATACCAAAGTGTGAGTTGCTCCAATCCAGTACCTGGGCAGGAATTTAAAGATGCTGTGTGAATGGTAAAATACTCTGCAAATCACATTTATATTGAATGCGCCCAAAGGGCAAATGTATTGTCATGTTATCTTCTTTAGATATACTTTGTGAATATGATCAGGGTAATGTTAATAGAATGAGCATTATGTTTGACAATCCTAGTTTCATTTTAATGTTTATAATTTGTAATATATGTATGGACTAAACATATTTGCTGTGTACATATGTAGACTGCATAGCACTGGTTGGGCATTTAGGTATGATCCAAAGCATAGTTCAAATGCAGAAATACCTCTAACAAACATACAAATTTGGACTGACCAAATGTTCATGCTTAGGCCTATGAAAGAGGCAGGAGCACTTTTAGACATCCATGACACCGGCTTATCTGGGCAGAAAACAATATTGATCATCCAGGAAAATTCAGCCTGGCTGAACCACATTTCAGCATATCATGGGAAAACTGCCCAATGTAGCAACAGACAAGAATAAAAGCTTACAGTAATTTTAAGCTTTTCTCACTCTCTTCAAAACTAAGTTTTGTCTGGCGTTCCACCAGGAATGTAGAAATGTTAATTGTGCCTAAACAGTACCCTGAAAAAATTACCTTTTGTCTGAAATACCTCCTGAAAAATAACAGTGCACTTCTTGGTATGTGATGGTGCCTTAGCACTCCTGTACATACAGCCTCATAGCTGCATATCTGGAGTGTGAAATCTAAGTTACTGCCGCCTCTGACTGCTAGTTGCAGGAGATTTAGAGTGAGATTTGGTGATATCACTACTGTTCTGCTTGCTGGTAGCTCTGACATGAGAAAGCAAAGCCATGCCATACCAATATATCCACCTCCACATAGAGTCACAGCAGGGGCGGACTTGGCCCGGGGGGCAGGGTGGCAATTGCCCCCCCGGGCCTCTCCGATGCCGTCACGAACGGCCCCTTGACCCCCGCTGCCACCTGCACCCGGCAAAAAAAAAAGGTGCATGTGGCAGAGAGGCAGTGGAGGGAGGGAGCAACTGCGGCCACAGCAGACCCCTCCACAACCAGGGTCCAAGGAGCCCCCCACTGACCACTAGGCCAAGGTAAGGTGACACAATTTTATCCCCGGGAACATAAAAGAAACCTTTTTTTATTTTAATTTTTTTATATTCACCTGATTCCTGCATCAAACAAAAGTGCGGCCTCCCGTCTCCCACGCTGTTAGAAGCTGCATACAGCGTGTGCTGGTTACTACTTAAACCGGTGCGTTGTGTGCAGCTTCTGAGAAGATATGCCATTAGCGTAGCGTGATGCGCAGCCGGCAAAATGCGCAGCCGGCTTCCTCGCTACGCTAATAGCGTATCTTCTCAGAAGCTGCACACAGATCGCCGGTTTAAGTAGTAACCAGCACACGCTGTATGCAGCTTCTAACAGCGTAGTAGACGGGAGGTGGATCCAGGGATCGGGTGAGTATTAAAAAAATAATTGGTTTATTTTATGTTCCCAGGGACAATTTGCCAGGGGACAGTCTCCTCAATCCGGGGACTGTCACCAGAAATCGGGGATGAAACGCACGGCCCGGAAGAGGCATCACTCCACTACCAGTGTGCTTTAAATATCCTAAACCGATAAATACATTGACACTACTGTTACATGGATGGCAAAAGCGGAAGACAGGGGCGGGGAGAAGGCGGAGGAAGACGGAGAGCGGGAGGGAGGCCAAGTTGCTGCACCATGGGCCTCTGGGTTGTACTTGCCCAGTGGGCTAAAAGTTGCCAGTCAGCCCCTGAGTCACAGTACAGCCAGTAAATCAGTGCATGGTAAGTAAAAAATGGGCAAACAATCAACTGCATAGAGCCCACAACATTACTTGATGAAACTAACTTCTTGAATCAAACCTTTATCATAATTTTTGTGGTTGTCCATTAATAGAAAAAAACTCTAAAAACAAGTGTGCAATTAAAGTGACACCAATCTCAGAAGTTAAATCTTAAAAATGCATTGAAGTACCTTAACTAGGGATGCACAGATACTTTTCGAGTACCAGTGCAGACACTTGGCATTTTCATGAGAACTACCAGGGTTGCAGCTGGGACCTGGCTCTGGCGCTCCACCACTGTCCTGAAATCATTAGTCTGTATTGTTTTAGAAAAACTGTCACATGACAATAAACAAAAATGTATCAGTACTCGTACTTGTAAGTACTCGGCAAGTACCAGTACTCGTACTCGCAAAACTGGTATCTGTGCATCACTTTATTTATATTTATAAAAACAAAATTGTATATTAAAACAGAGATGTACAAATCCCAGGAGCTCCGTGTGCTCCTTACAAATGACAGCTGACTCCTAACTTCTGAATTTTTCTCTAGTCTAGTCTTGGAGCTCAAAAGTATCGGTACATGTACTTGTACCGAGTACTGTACTTGGTATCTGTGCAACCCTAACCTTAACTTTTGACAGAAATGTATCTTACTTGTGTATTGCTCAGCTGTAGACCCTCAAATCTCTGAATTGGTGCAGACACTGTCCTTCCTTCTGGAGGGTGGCTATTTTTGTTCCCCATGGTCCCTGTATGTGTTGTACAGTAGCCAAAATCTTCAAGCTCACTCCTGTGATGGACTACAATCTCGATACAAATTAGCAAACTAAACATGCCATTGTAGTCCATCACGGGAGCGAGCTTGTCATGGTGGTTTCTTTACAACACACACAGGGACCATGGGGAACAAAAAATAGCCACCCTCCAGAAGGAAGGACATTGTCAGCACCAATTCAGAGATGATTTTAGGCTCTACAGCCAAGTGTTAAAAAATAGAGTGCATGTCGCGTTCTGGAGGCATTGCCGCTGGACAAATGCCTTCATTGAAGTATACTGAAATGCCCCTTAAATGTGTGGTCAATGCTCTTATAGCATTTTTTGGGCATTTAAAAAACGTCACACACATGTTTTAGGAGAGGCATAGCAGGTTTTGCAATCCCTGAAACCACTGGAGAATCATAGAGTGGACAGAGCAGGTGCAGATGCCAATTCCTGTATGCACACAGCCAGCGTGTTGCCAGCAAGAGGACCGCTTCTAGCTGGGAAGCGGGGGACAACATCCATCTTCAAAACGTTAATCCTACCCAACCAGTATAAGGTGTAATTGCTTCCAATTGGGCAAGCTCCGAAGAGGATAAGGAAATATTGAGAATTTCTGACTTGGAGTAGTTGACTTTAAAGTTACTGAGCTCTCCAGAAAGCCGAAACTCACAAATTATAGATGGTGAAGAGATGTGAGGCTGGGCGACATAAAGTAGACGTTTGTCTGTGAAGAGAGCCAATCTAGACCTATTGGATCCAGCAGCGATGCCCCGTATCCCAGTATTCTGTCCCAATGCAACTGCGAGATGTTCCATCGTGAGCACGTAAAGCAAAGGAGAAAGCGGGCACCCCCGTCGAGTCCCATTACGGATGGGGAAACTGGCAGAAAGTGAACCGCTGGTCATAATCCTGGCTGAAGGCGAGGAATTGAGGGCCTTAATGTTCGTTAGAATATGGGGACCCAGACCTATTTGCAACAGGGTGTGCCTGAGAAAAACCCCACTCACTCTTTCAAAGGCCTTTTCTGCATTGACCAACAGAAGGCACATGGGCACATCAGTAGACTGAGCATGATGCAGCAACAGTAATATCCGTATGGTATTGTCCCTCGCCTCCCTACCCTGAGCAAAGCCAACCTGGTCCTGGTGAAGTAATTTGGGAAGGAGAGGTTGTAGCCTGTTAGCAATAAGCTTGGAAAAGAATGTGAAATCCAAATTGATCAGTGAGATTGGCCGATAGTTCGCATACATACCTGATTCCTTATCCAGTTTGGGAATCATGGTAATATGGGCCTCCAAAGTCTGAGGAGGGAAAAATTCCTCTTGGGATATTTAATTCAAAGTCTGCAAAAGAAAAAGAGCAAGAGAGTCCTGAATCCATCAGGAAGGGCTCTTACCACTGGATGACATACCAACAACCAAGGCAAGCTCCTCCAATGTAAAGTGGGATTCCAACGACGCAATGACATCAGTCGACAGGTGGGAGAGTGGAGTATCAGCTACATAGGAAGCATACCAAGCCTCCAAAATCGACGATGTAGAGGAAGGAAGATTGTACAGTGTGTTAGAAATCACGAAAAGAGTGGAGAATCTCAGATGAAGAATGAGCCACCTCAACCGAGGACATCTGAAAGTGGGCAATAAAGGTATGTGGAGTTCTTGGGTGCAGCAACCTTGCCAACGGGCGGCTGCATTCATCGGACATCACCTGATCAGTGTTCAGGAGGTAAAAGTTAGCCACAGTAAGGGTTCTACCCCAGTGACAACTTCAGCAGGATATATCTACCCAGAGGATCCAGACACTGATCAAGCAGAGTGGCAGGGAGAGATTTGTGAATGGCTATCGAGACACCCTTCGACTTACCAGCAGGTACTATGAAACCATTTAGAGTAGTAGCGGTTGTGGCAAGTAGGAACACCATTTGTTTTAAAGTGCGTCTCATGGAGCATAAAAAATTTCCAATTGTTTGTGCATATGATACTAGATTTGGCCCCGTTTAGAAGGCTTATTGAGACCCCTCACATTTTAGGTACAAAATTCCAAAGAGGGCGCCATTACTCTAGGAGGAGGCATGACCGCGAGCAGAGAGGGAGAAAAAGACACAAAGAAAAGGATAGTAAGAGGTAGAAAAGAAAGAAAGAAAGAAGACTGCTAATGATAAGCAAGCGCACAGGAAAGAAGTAAAAGAGGGGCAGGAAAAGGAAAGAAAAGGGAAGGTAAGAAGAAAGCAGACAAAAAGCAATAGGGTAAGTAAACCCAAAAAACAAAGGGACTAGATTGGCCTTAGCTAGAGGAACCCAGACTTAAACAGAGTGGGCACGGCCTATGTGGGGTGTGTGACCAAATTTGGGGAACTAGCGAGGTGCAAATGAGGTGAACAGAGGTGATAAGTAGGGGGTCTAGCAACATAAACAGTAATTTAAGCTTACACCAGGGTATAACCACACCAGGATCGTGCAGATGGTAACTGTATTACTAGGGGTAGAGGCCCAGCATGCAAGTGAACTGGAAAAACATTTGAGGCAGAGCGAGATCCCATCAGGCACTGAAGCACAAAACTGTCTCCAACTTGTCTCCAACCATACAAAGCGATGAGCACACTAAAACAGGTCGGAGAGCTTAAAGTGAGTCATGGATGTTGTCCGACCCACCAGTGCAGCTCGGACGGATGAGCTAAAAATAGGATCAACCATAACCGCCACTCATGATGACCAGCAGGGTGAGCCCCATAGGGCCCAACCACTAAGCCAGGACAGCAGAGGTAGGGAAAGTATATAAAATGTAAAAAAACGGTGTCTGACGAGGGATCACTCCACACATATAAAAACAAACAATAGCATCAGAATGGAACAGAAGTAGACAGTGCATATCAAACCATGGTAGTGCACAGCCATTCAGCAATCATAAAGCAGAAACACAGAGTAAAACATGTTATCTCATAACACGGAGGTAAAAATCTATAAAAATGACACCCTCCACTGCTGGCAGTGGCGGAGTAGAAGACACGATCCAGCAAACATCATCAGCGATGCAGTCTTCTGATAGCTCAGCAGGGTATGAATCCTCCGGGTGGAACAAGAACGTGTCCTTCGGCATCTCTGATGTAAAGGGCTGGGTGAGGAAGACAAGCCGTCAGAGAATGGTAAAGCCAGCCAGTTCGAAAACCGCGATTGGATCCATGGCTGGGAACTGGAACAGGGCAGGCAATTGATTCGGATGGGGAAGAAGGAATGTAGACAAGTCCTTGCAAACCTGAAGGGGTTTAGCTGACTACAGCTAATTTTCACTCCGACTCCTTCAACAAAAGTCAATTGAAAAATGATGCTGACAGTCCACCCTCCGCTCAGAACTTGGCTGCAATTCCAGCAGTAGGTGGCCAACTTTAGGCTTCACTTACACCTTGTGCTACCCACATCACTTTTTCCTTTCTGTAGATGTACATGCCTTTAAGGTCTCATCCACATGGGTGCATTCGGCCATATATGTAAAACCTCAAGCGTATTTCCCTGCCCTGGAGACAGCAGCCATCTGCATTTGAGGCATACGCTTGTACACATGCGTTGGTTTTATGCATGTCCCGGCATATAATCGCACACAGCTGCGTACAGCCATTCATGTCTATGGGCGGCTGAATGCAGCTGCTGCTGTCACCCGGGCAAGCAAATAGGCCTGAGGTTTCATGTATATGGTAAAAATGCACCCATGTGCATGAGGCCTAACTAGATTTAGCCGCGTTGATAATTTCTACTCCTGGACGCACAGAGGGGAATTTATCCCCTTGAGCAGACTGAATCTGGAGCAGTCGCCCATGGCAACCAATCAGCTTCTCTTCCCAGTGCAATGTCTGCTCCAGTTTTGATAAACTCCCCTCACAAAAGGATTTTTCTCTTAACTGAACGCACTTAAGTTCCTGTTCACACTATCGCATTGCGGTGACATGCATTCACGGGTGTTTGTTTGCCATGTTTGGCATGCATTCCCATTGATTTCAATGGGTGCCACACATGCTAAATACGCTTCATGCGTTCTGCGCCTTTTCCTTGCTGCGTTGGGGGAGCCATTACCTAGTAATGGCACTGCAAGCACGTTGCACGTTTTGGCCATGTTGCGGGAACGCATGGCAAAGCATGCTTTGTTTCCAGCGTGTTCATGGAGTGTGAACAAGGGACTAAATGTAGGTAGACGCTCGCTTTTTACCATTAAAAATAATTAAATGCATTTATATGCTTTCAGAAATGTCCTATAAACACATATGTGTCAAAGTCAATAGCATAATATAAAATAGCATAATAAAATAATAATAATGTATAATAATAATAAAAGTCAGTGTGAATGAGCACTGTATTACTCTAGACCAGTGGTTCTCAACTCGTGGGTCGCGACCCAAAAGTGGGTCGCGACACCCTCTGCAGTGGGTTGCGGCGTCATGTCTGCACTTCTCAGTGGCCCCCCTTTAGAGCCTGGGGCCCCTTCTTATAATCCACATGTTATATTAGGGGTGGGGGGTAGAGGATGAACAATCTAGATACAGTCTGACTAGTGAAGGCGTGCCATTATAATCTGTGGCTGGAGCAGTGTGTGAGGAAAGCTCCCAGCCCTGGTGTCTGCACAGGGCTCAGCGTGCACTCGCTGTTGTTGAGGGAGCCTTGCATGATGCGTGTAGTAGTTGTTGTCAGGAGCAGTGCGCATGCTCAGTGCCGGGTGCAGCCTCCGCTCCTCTCCTGACCCTTTATACGCGCCCCTACGGCTGTAGCTGCAGTCACCCCACCTTCCTGCGCTCGGGCTGCCCCCGTCATGCCCCTCCAGCAAGGAAAGGCAATCTACTCGAGGTCGGGGTGAAGGCCTAGCGTGAAGAGCTCCTTCCGTCCTCCTGCTTTCCACCCCTCCCTCTCTCACACATACACACACCGAGCCCCTAGCATCAGCAATCATCATGGCAGAGGAGCAGCAGCAACAACAAACCCCGAAAAAACAGCGGCCCGACCAGTTGCCTCCCTCCTCAGCCCCAGGGGCACTACCTGCCTTGGTGACAGGACTGCAAGGGACAGAGGCCAGTGCCCTGCAACAGAAGATCAAGAACTCCATCTGGTAAGCAGCAGCACCATGCCAGCCTTCCTTCTACCCCCCTGTCATTCATTCATCTACCATCTTATTTACCCCCCACAACATGTCACAACATAGATCTAGATGTCTCCTGCAATGGCTGTGCTTCTGATGGCACCTCTCTCCATCATCACCCTTTTAATATTCATTTGCAGCCTCCAAAATGCAGTGTATACATAGAAGTTGCTTGGTAGTGGCAGCTCTGGATGTGTTTTTATGTGTGGAGGAGGGGCAGGTGAGAGATTTCTTTTTGCAGAAGAAGAATAACTGCTGGCTCTGAATCCTTATCATGCAGATACAAATGTCATGATGAACATTTCACCCCAGTCTGTTTTTGTACGAATCCTATTCTTCCCATTGAACCATTTTTTTTCTTTAGCTGATCACACCTCATTTGCTATCATCGGATCAGAAAAAAAATAATCCTGCAGACCGTACGTTTTGGTGGTTCTAAAAGCTCGCTGGCGTGAGATATTTTTACTAGAATAACAAAGGTGGTCAGATGCAGTCTCATGTGCTGAATGGCTGGCTGATATTTTTTTTTTTTCTTACATCAGGTCACTAGACTGATGCATTGTGGGAGTGTCTAATACTGATGGATAAAAATCACACCTGTTTACAAGCTTTATACGTGCTGTTTACGCACATAGCGTACACGTCCACCCTTTTTCAAAATAGCTTTCATTGATGATTAAACTAAATGAACTTGCATTTTTATTTTTGCAGCATTTGATTTTTATTCCCCCTTCTATGCCTGGTTGGGGAGGAGGAGGGGGATTTTGTCGACAGACGGTTTACATTCCCATTCATTTTGGTCTTGTGTCAAAATGTCTAAAAATGGCTACTGTAGCCTGTGTTCTTGTATACTCGTGGCATCTGTATACTATACAGGTTTCCTTGTTTGGCAAACATGATTTTACAGATCTGCCGTAATGCTTCTAGTTGCATGCATTTGCTGTTGTAGTATTTTTATTGTGTTTTTTTTTTTTTTTGCGTTTAAAAAAAATCCTTTAAAAAAAAAAAAATATTATTATTGCTGTAGACATTAAATGATGCCTATGCGTAGTGCAGATCTAGTGCCTTCACTGCAGATGCATGCTGGATGGGCTTGTTTTGTTTTTAATCATGCAGTTATTTTTCTATATGTAGAATCCTTCTCCTGCAATGTGTTTTTAGTGCCGCTGAACAGGCATAATGCAGACTACACAGATGGCCCCAATTTCAGACCTTCTCACAGCTTGTAGCGTTATTTTTGCTGAACCGTACCTCGGGCTTTCTTCTGGTGGGGACTGAAATGGTTACAGTGACGTCGGGAGATTAGTAGTGATGGGAGGACTAGTAGTGATGGGAGGACTTGATCCCATGACCTTGTAGAATCAAGTGCAAGGCTCTTAACACCACATCCACACCCATTTAATAATTAATAAACATAATCTGCTTTGGATGAGTGTCCCTTTATTTCTGGCCATGTTATAAAGTAATCCATCATCTTCACCACCGTAACATAGACATTTGCATACAGTGTAATGTTCATGGAGTGACATACAGAAGACATCTGTTTGCCCTGTTTTGGTAGCTGGTTTTCAGGAAAACTGTGAATGATTCTAGCTGTGTCAAGGTCACATAAGGTACATTAAATGAAGAGCACATGTGCTTGATAAGGTATGTGTACCTCCTAAGCCCATGCACTTTGTAACGAGTGTGTATAACGCAAACTTATCGCTGAGACTGTCTGGTGCAGATTATTTTCATGCAATCTATTTCATTATATCTTATTTCTTGGTTGACATTCTGATTTTTAACACAGATAGCCATTGTATATAGTTCTAAGCTTATTGTTATGGAAAAATGCATAACACACTGGGTGTACCTTGCAGTGGGCACATGGTCATCCTGTACACTTGTTGAAAGATGACACAGGCAAGCAAGCATATTTTATATGCTCATGATAATGCACAGCTTGTATGTTTTGTGGAAATTGTTTGTAAATAAAACTATAGAATTTAAAGTGACACTAAACTCATGAATTGGATCTTAAAAATGCATTCAAGTTCTTTAAGTATTAACAATACTGGACCTTATTTGTGTACCACTCATCTCTGAATTTGTGCTGACACTGTCCTTGCTTCTGGAGGGTGGCTACTTTTGTTCCCCATGTTTCCTGTGTGTGTGTTGTAAAGTAGTCATCGCTCCAAGCTCCCTCCTGTGATGGACTACAATCTCATGTTTACTAATTTGTATTGAAATTATAGTCTGTGGGTGTGATCTTGGAGCGGTGGCTACTTTATAACACACACAGGGACCATGGGGAACAAAAGTAGTCACCCTCCAGAAGAGATAAAAGGAAATCACCTACACTCCATACTGCGTACAGACCTTGAATAAGAGGTTGGTGCCGTGTAAGATACAGTCCATAATAGAAGTCACCAGCACTCAATGATATGTGCAAGTAGTAAAGCGCTTTTTATTGAATCGTCAACGTTTTTTTTTGGCTGAAACAGCCAACGTTTCGGGTCCATACAGAGTCCCTTCTTCTGGGCGACATAATCATTGGATTTAGGTGTTCCGTGAAATTTCCTTGCTACTAAATATTCCACAGTCAACTATTAGTGGTGTTATAACAAAGTGGAAGCAACTCAGCCACGAAATGGTAGGCCACGTAAAATGACAGAGCGGGGTCATTGTAAAGGCCGGCGTCCTGATACTTTTGGTAAAATAGTGTGTGTGTGTGTGTGTGTGTGTGTGTGTGTATATATCTATATCAGGAATGCACAAATCCCAAGAGCTCCGTATGCTCCTTTTAAAAATGACAGCTGCCTCCTAACTTTTGAATTTTTCTCGTCTAGTCTTGGAGCTGGAATTAGTGGAAGGGGGTGAAGGTCCACTTTAGGTGCTCATTTTTGTCTGGGAATGAAAATAAAAAAGTTATACTCCCAGGAAACTCTGAGCCAGCGGGCTGCTACTCTGGTCCCTGACTCCTCCTCTCCAGCGATGGAATGTCCCTTGGCGCCCTCATGTGCTATACCCTGTATAGGGCGTAATGACTCAAAAGGACCTTAGACCGCTGGAATGTGTATTATTATTATTATTATTATTATACAGGATTTATATAGCGCCAACAGTTTGCGCAGCACTTTACAATATAAGGAAGACATTACAATACAATTCAAGACAGGATGGTAGGGAGGCCCTGCCCGTGAGGGCTTACAATCTTCTTTCAATGAATATTACTAGTGTACCAGGTTGTGAAGCCTTCGTTGTTGTCCTTGTCTGAGGCTTTCTTGGTTGGAATGACTAATTTTTTTGGTTACTACTTTCCAGTCATTGAGTAGTATGGGTGATGTAGATTTGGTTTTCAATGTTTTTTGTATCAGGCAGAATGCCCTTTTGTAGAGGAAGCAAAATATACAGTTTTATGTTTGTTACCAACACTACAGTTAAGCATAATACAGCACAGAACGTTGTGTTGACACAAATGTAGTCTGAGAATACAATACATGGCAAATACCTGTTTGTGATAATTTGCATGCTGCCTGTATAAGAATGACTTGTGTAGAGCCTCTTAATTCTGCCTTGAAAGTCTGATACTGGCAGATAACACGGCAATTTTCTAGCAATATTAACCAGTTTTCAAACACACAAAATTATCTTAAGGATGAGGCAATGTCCCAACATCACTGCCATATCAATACATACATTGCTGCTTCAAATTGGCAGTTTTTTTGCTGGTGTAGAGTGGTTGATATTACTATAAAATTGTCCTGTATATGACAAACATGAGTCATTGTGTGCACAATGAAGCAAAAGGGAATTCCTCATTGCTATGGTACAAGATCAGGTTTTTGGTGAATGAACCATTGACAGGTACCCAGTGAAGGGCCCAATTCACACTGTTTAGTGTCATAGAGCGCATGGCTATCTTCACACTGCAACTGCAGTCCTCTTGTGTCTCAATACCTCTCTGGAACCTATCTGGGCTTTTTCAGTTCAGGTTTGTACGTTTGTTTGTTTTTTGTCTCTTTTTCACATTGCAGCATTATTTTACTGACCTGTTTTAATGACGGCCAGTCACAGTTTTTCTTTTGCGAGAATGAGTCTCACTTATTTCATTTTATTTATTTTGTCTGAGGATTATTCATTGATAATTCTAAAGGTGCCCATACACTTCACGATTCTCGTACGAGAATCGCGGAAAATCCCGCGATCGTACGAGAATCGCGGAAAATCCCGCGATCGTACGAGAATCGCGGAAAATCCCGCGATCGTACGAGAATCGCGGAAAATCCCGCGATCGTACGAGAATCGCGGAAAATCCCGCGATCGTACGAGAATCGCGGAAAATCCCGCGATCGTACGAGAATCGCGGAAAATCCCGCGATCGTACGAGAATCGCGGAAAATCCCGCGATCGTACGAGAATCGCGGAAAATCCCGCGATCGTACGAGAATCGCGGAAAATCCCGCGATCGTACGAGAATCGTGAAGTGTATGGGCACCTTTAGGGATCCTCCTAAGTGCTGAAAGCTGAACTCCTGGCACAAAAATGTTCCTTTTTTAAATTTCTTTCTCAATAACCACTTTGTGTGCATCAAATGGCTTTGCATATCCAATTATTACCTTGTAAATATAGCAGTGACAGCATCACTATGCTGTACACAGACTGTGCAGAGACCACAGCTGTGGGAAGGACTCAGTAGGCCCCACCCACTACAGGCTGTCTGCAGAAAGCTACATGAGGGGGCGGATACAAGACCAGTCACCCTGCACAAGGAGAGAGAGCAGTAGTGACTGATCTTTTTTACAGGAAGCTCCCTCACAGAGGCAAAGTTTCACACTGCACGGATCGGGAAGAAATACACAAAGCACATGACGTATTTAGCCAAATCTGCTTATACTGGAGTTCAGCTTCAAAGTAGATGCCCTGTCAACTGCCTGATCTCATGCTGGCATGTGATGTAAACAATCCCCAGAGGCCACGGGCGCCAGATCTCGAGAAGCATATATTTGCAGAGAGGGACGGTGGGCTATGAGATGTTAGGGGAGGGGGGTCAGAAAGAGTAAGTGCACTTAAACGTGCACAAACATGCAGGAAAAGAACATTGTACGCCTGTAGCATATTCTGCTACATGAGCTACTTTCCCACGGGCGACACATGGCAAACGTGGAAACAAACGCACGTGAATGCGACGTATGTTCCCAATATGCAAAGGTGTGAACAGGTAAGTAACAAACTTCTTTTAAAAAGTTCTGTCACAATTTACATCTGCGCATACTTTTGTTATTGCACTTGGCAGCAATTTTTCAGACTAGTGCTTTTAGAATGAGACAAACGTTTAGACAATTGGCACATAAACATGAGATTTAGAAACTGAATTTTGTTAGATTTGTAGTAAGGTTTAAGATTCTGTTTCTCTAAGAGGACTTGCCAAAAATGACTTTTCAAAGGCACAGTTAAAATGCAGTAATATAATGAAGCAACATACTGGCACTTTGTTGTTGCAGTAAACCTTTTTAAATTTTATTTTAATTATGATATTTGTTTTGATAAATGTGTTGTAAATTTTTTGTACAATTTTAGAAGTTTTCGTATTTTATTGTCATGGCATATTGAGTGCCGTTTTGAACTTGTTAAAGCATGTGTCTAATTTAAGGTCTGTGTTGGCCAGATTCCTCCACCCCTAAACCTACCTACATAACCTTTTCATGTAGCTGCTGGGGGGAGCGAAGGGGAATACTAGTATCACTTAAAGGAGAACTATGAGGAGTGCTTTTCACTCACCTCATAGTTCTAGCCGACCTGTGACAATGAGACTGTCACAGGTCGACTCAGTAGATTGGGAGCTGAGCGAACACATACCGGCGTTCACTCACCTCTCCATCCTGTCACGGCTCTCTGCTGTGACAGGGGAGGGGCTGGATTCCCCCCTCCGAGCTCCGATCCGCCAGCGCTGACTGGCGGAACGGACGGGGGAGGGGGCGGGTACAGCTGGCTCTGCCTCTAGATAGGCAGAGCCAGCTGTCACTCACGCAGCTGGGCGGATCTCGACATCGATGTCGGGATCCGCTGCGGTATACTGAGCCTAGGGTGATGGGAGGACGCTAGTTTGTGTCCTCCCGTTACCCTGAGGAGAACTATGGGGAAAAGCCCTGACCCCATAGTTCTCTAAGTGACAGCTGGGGCTGCTGACATCTCATCCAAGATGGCGGCACCCAGCAGCAGTCTCGGGGTAAATTAACATGCATTGATGTGCATGCCCTGTTCCTCCTCTGGCCCGGACGCCCCCGTGCCTCCTCTGTGCCATTCATTTCAATGGATTCCAAATGCACCTCCCATCCGCATTGTGATCGCCCACATCCTGGAGGGTGGATGTACATTTACGTATTTTTATTTTTTATTTTTTTTTCTCTGCTTGAGGGGGCACGCAAGCAGAATCCCGTTGGGAATGTAAACAAAGGTTACCGGCTGTTACATACAAGCATTCAGCCGGCCGTTCGCTTGTATGAGGATAAACAGTGCTGCCCCCCCTCTGCGGTTATCCCGGGCGCCGCTGTCCCCTCTGCGGTGCCCGGGATCGAGAACACTGGCACATCGGCTCTCTGTACAGAGAAGGAGGATAGATCAGCGTTCCCTCACTGCTGATCTCTCCTGCTTCTCTCTGAAGGCGGAAGCGATGTGGAATATATCACTTTCGACTTCTCTGGCTGCTATAGCCAGAGAAGAGGCTGGAGAAGCAGATCTCTGCTTCATCAGCTTCTTTGGGGGTCCCCAGGTGACATTAGGGGTCTTAGAGACTCCTGATGTCTTCATAAAGATGTCTTGATAAATGTTTTATAACGTAGGGAAAACAGGTGTTTTTTTTTGGTTTGTTTTTGTTTTCAAACTTTTCGTTACTTTTTTTCATTATATAGTAAAAATAAATAAAACCCCAGTGGTGATTTAAATACCACCAAAAGAAACGGGGCCTAAATGTCAGTCAAAGTACTGCAGTGCTGAATACTGAAAAATGGCCTAGACAGGAAGGGGGGTGTAACACCTGGTCAGCAAGTGGTTAAATAGCACTTTCTATGTAAATGGGAACATGTAACAAATATAAAATAGGTATTTTCCCAATTTGGCTGTGAGAGTGGAAATACACTTTAAGCTTTGAAAATAAACGCTAGACGCTGATTGGTTGCCATAGACAACTCCTCCAGACTTTGTTTGCTCCAGTTTTGATAACAGTGTAATTTCATTGTTGACCCGGTAAAACCAACAGGTTTGCTTCAATAGTGTCTGCACCAGCCTACTCGTCACTCGGCTGGCAATCCATTTGATTGCTGAGATGTAAGAAAAAAAGTCCAGTATGTCAACATGTCACTCCGATTCCTCCCACGTGACAGCACTGGAGCTTAGGCACACAGCATTGTCACAAGGGGGCAGGGAGAGAGTCTTCAGCCCTTTTGTAAGAGCTGTGTTGTGACTTGGAGCTCACACAGGGCTTCCTCTCTTTTTTTCTCTTAGCAGCTAGGTAGGTAGGTGGTGGGGCCACCATTACAGTCTGGCAAAGCAACAATTTCACATTGAAGAATAATTGCACTTTCATAGAAAGTGCACTTACTCTCCCCCCCCTAACATCTCATAGTCCACCCTCCCTCTCCAAATATATACTTTTTTTTTTGAAAAATCTTTTTATTCATTTTGCATATTACGGGTACACAACAAGACACCAACATAGTGCCCGAACATTAACATTTGTTCATACATTATGGCATAACATATGCCAATTACACCAAATATATACTTATTGAGATCTGGTGCCCGTGGCCTCTGGGGATTGTTTGTTTACATCACATGCTGAAGTCCATTCACTCCCTGATGTGCCTGCACAGTAGAGCCCCATGGAATTCTATGGCGCTTGTCTCCCGACTTTGAGACACTGGTAGACACATTCCATAGAACTCAATGGGGATGTACTGCGCAGGTGTGGCGAGCAGTGAGAGGAGTAAGGCGCTGGATGTTAGCAATAACCGGAGGCCAGGCCACCGGATTTTGGTGGGCTCTAATATGTTAGGGGGGTTACAGACAGAATAAGTGCTCTTAGTATAATTTTGGTTTAACTTTCATATTTACATAATTTACATACGTTTTATCCCCTATGTTTTCATCATATTACAGCGCTTTATGTGTGTGGCACAAGGGGGAGCAAGCACTTCAATTATTTTGCCTCCCTTAACAACAGTTGTGTAGATCACAGATATTGACCACAAGGGCATTGCATTATATTCAGGTGGGGGAATTAGGTGTTTGAGATATACTGAGGGGAATTTATCAAAACTGGAGCAGCTGTGCACAGCAACCAATCAGCTTCTCGCTTTCATTTTCAAATCTTAATTGAAGAGAGAAGCTGATTGGTTGCCATGGGCAACTGCTCCACATTTTTGTCTGCTCCAGTTTTGATCAATTCCTCTCGCTGTGTAGGAGCACAGCCAGTCTGCTTTTAGCTGTTGTGTGAAAAATAAAAAAAAGCTAGAAACTGGTTGTTATAGGCAACCGCACCACTTGTCTCAGACACTTTTTATCAATTCCCTGTATTGTGAGAAGGAGCAGGACATTTGTAAAGCTCTGCAAAGCTGGGGACACTGAATATTTGATGAGGAAATGGGGCTGCTCCCATGAACATCTGATTTCATGCTGTACATAGAAGTATTATTTTAAAAACCTTCACACCTATTGATTATGGCATTTATGTTACAGACTTTATCAGGTCTTTGTTTTAATCAACAAGGCCCTGCAATAGAAAACGGCATATACTGACCTCTCCGGAAGCCTCTCCTACTTTCCTTCTATTTCCAGCACTGCTACCTTTTCAGGTTTCATCACTTTCGGAGCGTTTGAAGAGTGTGCTGCCTCCAGAGATTCCCTGTGTATAAATGGGTCATCTATAACATTAAGGGCCCATTCGGGTCTAAATGCTGCCTTGCAGTGTGGTAACATCTTGCTTGTTAGTGTGCATTTTAGCTTTTTCATTCTATTTGGCTGCCAATGCAGTAAAAAATCGACCATGTGCCATTTTTTTCTGATGCAGCACACCACAAAACATAGTTTGTGTGTTACCGTGTGTCATGTTATCCTGCAAAATGGGTGTATTGGGTTAATGAATAGCAATACACCACGTTTACATGTGTTGTGTTAACTTGCATTATCACAACACACAGATCTTAAAGGGCCCTCTTGCTGAGACTGCTTTTTATTTAACAGCTGAAAAAGAGCTGAAAACACTCCTTAAAACGCTATTACATATGAACAGAAAACGCCTGTAAAAACACGCTAAAAACATATGTAAAGCGCGCATGGGTGCATGGGTCTTAGTTTGCATGCCAGTTTAATTTAAGAATACAATGTTACTAGTTACATCTACAAATAGGTCAGATCACAGGAACACCATACTTCAGGCAGAGTAATATGGGACCTGCGCTGCTCAAACATGTCTGAGCTTGTTCTTTCATGGTGCAGGCAGGAATGTATTCCGACTATAAATAATATCTGGGGTCATAAATTCTTATTTTTCCTTTTTTGTTTTTAATAATTCAAATTTACATACAAATACCAAATTATATATTGTTGTAGAATATATTTTTTCAACCTTTTTAACTTGTGTTTGCAGGAGCGAAAGAGAGAGGTGGGTGGGGGGTGGAGAGAGATAGGGAGAGCGCTAATATTTATTTTATTTTTTCCTAAGCGTATTAGTTAAAGTACAACTAAAGCCAAAACCTTTTTTATTTAGCTTTGGAAAGTGTAGGAAATGGTTCAATCTTGCATATTCACAGGAAGTAAGGGGAAAGGTCTCCAACAAAAGAGAATCCCTAAGCTGGCCATACACCTTACAACCATCGCACGACTTTCTTTGTGCGATGGTTGTAAGGTAATTGAAACCTCGTACGATCTGCCCATCTTGGACAGGCAGATCGTACTTCCGATGATCCCAATGCTGAGCAGGCAGTGTGCGCTTGCGCACACCAGCCCGTTTAGCATTCGTTTTCCAAGCACGCCACTAACCTGCCGTAAATCTTACGATTTTCGGGAGGTTTTGCAGCGTGCTCGGAAGACAAAAGATGTGCGACCGTACAGTAGAAACGTTCGCACGCCTTCCATGCACCTGCCGATTTATCGTACGATCGCAGGATCACCCGTGATTATCGTACGTAATCGGCAGGTGTATGGGCACTATAACACAGTTGTCTTCAGAACAGGTGTCCCTATTAGAAGATTGCCCCTCCCTGTTCCAGTTCTGGTAAGTATTCCGAGACTTTAATTGCAAGACATTTTTTGGAAGTGACAGAGTTGCTTAAAATCTTTGACATAAATACAGGGAGCAGAGCCTTCCTGCTCAGTACTGCCAACCCTACTCCCTTTTCTTCTACTGATGACTTTGGAACACTCTCTAGCTTTTGATTCTAAAACGCCCATCCTTGCTGAAGAAGAATAAATAAAAACTACCCATAAGATTTAATCCTGTCTTAAATTTCAAATGTGGTGGTGTGTGTGTATATACTCTGGACTCTGTGTGCAAGGCGCTCTACCTATACAATTATGTGTAACGTGTGAGTTAAACAGAGATAGCTTTTACAGGTTCAGTGCACCCATCTGGAACTTTCTCCCTAAAAACATCTTGAGTAGTGTTCCCACTGGGAGGGCGAAGTATATCTGCATGGGGCATGTACCTGGGATACTGTGTCTCTATCCCCAGTGGAGGCAAACACACTCGTCAACTCATAACCAGCTTTCAAGCAAGGTGCACACGGAAGAGCAAAAAGTTTCCCAGCACACTCACCAGCCAGCATGCAAAAAAAATCTGTCTCACCACTAAGGTTAAAAACAGAGGTTTTAGATACACGTCTTCTGCAGAATATGTGAAAGCCGCACTGCCTTGTCAAGGTTCCTCTGTATACTGCGGTCCTAACTCTAACCTATGAGAGTCTCCATCTTGGAGCACATGTAGGAAAATATAAAATTGGGTGCAGGTTCGCCAGGAGGCAGCCCAACCCCCAGTGGGTCTGTGTGGGAACCTCAGGGCCTCCCTTGACCTGAGCAGTGGTAAGTTAGGGCTTTGCCCTTTTGTACAGGGAGCCTGGGGGTGCTTTTACTTTCTCTGGTTCTTCACCTAAGGGGTTAACATCTAAGGGCTTTCACTGTGAAACTTTTGGTTGCAGGGTCAGCGGCAGGAAGGAGAGCTGTGCCATATTTGCATTCTCAGGCAGTCTTCTACTGAATCAGCGCAGGGCCTTGAATCTACTGCTCCTGTGCAAGGGACCTTCCAGCTGTTTCAGGTTCCATTCACACACAGCGTTTGCGTGTTAACATACGCGTGGATTCCGCACATTTGCCGCCACTACTATAGCTGGAATGCGTGGAATCCGCCCAGAATATCACCCTGGGGTTTTTCACTAGTTTGCATTTGGTTAGAGTCCGTGTCACTACTGGTAGCATGAGGCGATACTTGGACCCTATAATATATTACCGTATATACTCGAGTATAAGCCGAGTTTTTCAGCCCATTTTTTTGTGCATGTTACACAGGATTTCTATAGTGGCAACAGTTTGAGCAGCGCTTTACAATATAAGGAAGACATCACAATACAATTCAAGAAAAGATGGTAAGGAGGGCTCTGCCCCTGAGGGCTTACAATCTAAAAGGGATCTATAGAGGTTACACAGGCATGCCAACTCCTCCACATCAATACGTGCCATTGCCAGAAGGTTTGCTGTGTCTCCCAGCAGTCTCGAGCATGGAGGAGATTCCAGGACACAGGCAGTTACTCTAGGAGAGCTGGACAGGGCTGTAGAAGGTCCTTAACCTATCAGCAGGACCGATATCTGCTCCTTTTGTGCAAGGAGGAACAGGATGAGCACTGTCAGAGCCCTACAAAATGACCACCAGCAGGCCACTGGTGTGACTGTCTGACCAAACAATCAGAAACGGACACGAGGGTGGCCTGAGGGCCTGACCTCCTATACTGGGCCCTGTGCTCACTGCCCGGCACTGTGGAGGTCGCTTGGCAATTGAACACCAGAATTGGCAGGTTAACTATTCTCATTATCGATTAGTTGGTTGGATCCCCTAGCTCTCTCCTCCATGCTGGGAGGAGGGCATAGCAAGCAGTGGGTGGGTGCAATAGCCAGCCTGCTATTGACTATTGCAATTTAAAATGGCCAATAGCAGGCTAGCTATTGCACCAGCCCACTACCTGCTGTATTTACATTCGGCTGCCATCTGCGGAATCTTAAAACAAAGAAAAAAATGGAAAAGCGCACTACAAGGGGTCACCACTGATCTGGCAGCCATTCAGCCTGGCCAGCTGTCTCCTTACGGTTCTCCACAGTCCTCGTATCACCACCTCCAGACTAGCTCCCCACATGTCTCCTTGATGCCATCCTCAGCCTGCTGTGATATCCTATGTGTTCCAGTCACATCAGTCCTTCGTGACCAACCACCACAGTAACTTCCAAAACGTGAGTGGTCTTCCTTTTTTAACACAGTTAGAGCGCTCTCAACCATTTTGTCGATCTGCGGAATCTTGGCACTGGCAGCTGTCATTAGCTGGCTGAAGCTATTCAAGCACCATGTGCTTACAATATAATTATTTAAAACAAAAATTATAAAAGTCATTTTCGGTTTCGGCCTGACAAATTTTGCTGTGGGAGGTGCGTTGCAGTGCCATTAATTTCAATGGCACCTCAAACACGCTTCCCATCTACAGTGGGATCGCCTGCACTGGAATGAACGGTACCACAATGCCGTGTGCTGCAGTGCGATTGCAAAAAATTGTGTATGAAGTTTTATTCTGAAGTAAACTTTGTAACTGCATTTGTGTATTTTATTTTAAATAAGGATGGCATTTATTTAATTTTCTTTTTTTCTTAATTTATTTAATTGTAAAATAATCAGGCCACTATTCGATTATGAAAATATTCATTATTTGCAACCTCAAAGTTATATTAAAGCCTCAGTTTTCTAGTGAGTCCCTGCAGCGCTATTCCCCCTGCACGGGTGCCACCATCGTTCTAATGGAGGCACCCGTGACGCCCAGACCTTAATACTACTTTAATCAGCAGAGCATTGCTGGGAAATCTCATCTGTAATCTGATGAGATCTCAGGGAAAGGCATTTTACTCCCCTGAGATGATGTGCATGGTCACATGTCCTAGTCACATGTGCCAGAAATCCAGGAAGTAAAGGGAAGTAACCTGCCATTAGTTACAATGGCCACAGTGAGAAGAATGGGGAGGAAAAGAAAAATAAGGGATGCAAAAAATAAAAAGCCGGCAATTATCTAGAAGTATGTGTAGATTGTCATTACTAAACATTTCTAAAGGTGCATTTGTTATTTTGAAGATATGGGTAATGTTCCGCTTTTACGTTCAGTGTTGGTCAGGCAGATAGATTTTACATTTGTGGCAATCTCCATATTTTTCTCAGTATAGTATCTTAGTACAGTTTTCCATTAGGTCTCGTTCAAACCTAGCCATATTGCATATGCGCGTCTGTCGCGTGTTTTTTTACCGCAATTCGCGGTTAAAAAGTTGCGCGACAAACACGCGTTTCCGAAGGCTACTTGGCTGTATCCCAATGTAGCGCGTTAGGGACGGGCGGAAATACGCCAATGTGGGAACGAGACCATTGAATACAATGGGATTTATATTTTTGAGCGTTTTGTAGAGCGTTCGTCGAGCGTAGAACGCGCTACAAAACGTTCAGGTGTGAACGAGGGCTTAATGCCTCCACAATATTGACAATATACTGACAATATTGCTTTGAGGTTACACAGCAGGAACACGTATGAAAACACTTTATCTTGGTTTTGGCACTGAAAGCCATGCACAGAAAACTCTTGTACTGGATTTTACATGCCAAAAAACAGCTCATTGTGCTAAAACAAGCAAAATAATTGGGGATTAGGATACCAGGGCCAATTTTAAGGAACAGACAATAGAAAATGATGTTGATGTTTATTTTAGGGTGTCTATACTCGTGGGTGGTCTAAGACACAAACTTAACCTAGTCAAGCTAACCCCTCCTAAGGTCAGCTGCAGAATAGAGCAGATCATCTTCCATTCAGCTACTATGGGCTGCCAAACTAAGAGATCTCAATTCTATTTGTATTTGTTTGGAAAGTACCTTGCAGTGGGCACACGGTAATCCTGTAGATTTGTTGAAAGATGACACAGGCAAGCAAGCATATTTTATATGCTCTAAGGCAGTCAGTACAATCATGCACATCTTGTATGTTTTGTGGAAATGCTGTGTAAATACAACTATACACCTTAACGTGACACAAAACTCAGGATTGAAATCTTAAAAGTGCATTCGAGTACCTTAACCAGTTGACATCCGCGGTGTTAAACCCCCTTCCCATCCAGGCCATTTTTCAGTATTCAGCGCTGCGGTACTTTGACTGACATTTATTCCGTCATGCAGCGCTGTACTGAAATGAATTTTATACCCTTTTTTGGGGACAGATAGAGCTTTCTTTTGGTGGTATTTATTCACCACTTGGGGTTTTATTTTTTTACTATATTAAGGAAAAAATTACCGAAATTTAAAAAAACAAAACAGTTTCCCCTATATTAAATGATAAAACATTTATTATTACCCAATTTTTTGGTAAAATATAAAAGATGGGGTCACGTCGGGTAAAAAGACACTAAACATGTCAAGCCTTAAAATTGCGTGCGTGCGCGCAACCTCAAACGATAATACCCAAAATTGGCCATAGGCGGCGCTATAAAAGCTGTTACCGCTCATCAGTTTAGTGTTATCAGTGATTGATGGCCCTAAAATGATTGCTCTCACTGCGACGTTCGCGGCGATATGTAACATGTGTAGCGCAATTGTAATTTTTGCGCGCTGGGGCACCGGACGCGTATTTACGTTTATAGGCGCGTAAACGTGGGGGTGGGGGAGTTAAACATTTTGGGGGGGTTTTTTCCCCTTTTTTTATATGTGACTTTTATTTTATTTTACTTTTTTATGTGTTACTTTTATTTTTTTTTATTTATATTTATTTTTTTGCACTTATTGTTATTGCTATTATATAGGGGGATAACAACCCCCCTATATAATAGCAAAGGCACACTGACAGGTCCTCTTTATGGAGATATTAGGGGTCTCTAGGACCCCTAATATCACCTGTGGACCCCAAAAGAAGCTGATGAAGCAGAGATCTGCTTTATCAGCTTCTTCTCTCTGGCAATAGCAGCCAGATGACTGACAGGTGAATGCGGAAGTGATGTAATACACATCACTTCTGCATTCACAGCCCGGACGGAGATCAGCAAGGAGCTGATCTCCCGTCCTCCTCCTCCTGACGCCCTCGGAGCCGGTCCCGGGATCCAAGATGGGGCAGCGGATCCCGGGAATCAAGTGCTCGTTGCCGCGAACGAGCACATATAGGCGATCGGCGGGCTATGGACCCGCTGATCGCCTATATGTGAAACACCCGGTAACGGGTGTGTGCAACGGCCGGGTCTTTTCTGCCCGTGCGTGCCCGCAGAAAAAAATTGCCGTCTGGAGACGGCAACCCGCAGATGTAGCAGTGCCGTCCGTCCGTTTTTTTTACTACGGGCGGACGGCAAGAGGTTAACTAACTATTAACAAAAATGTATCTTATTTGTGTATCACTCTGCTGTAGATCCTCAAATCATCTCTGAATTCATACTGACACCAATTACACCTTAAACAATAAGAACAAGTAGAAAGTAATAGGGTTTCTGGAGGGGTGTAATTAACCATCCAAGAGAGATCTACTAAAAAAAAATATCAAATTTTATTGAAGTATAGCTAGTATAAGGTTAAAAATCGATACACTTCATGTATCTTACAGAACCCTGCATGGGATTTGTTTGTATAAATATATAATCACTAATTTAGTACATATATACTGATATAATCCAAATATTCAAAAATAACATAACGATCACAAAATTGACAGCAATATAATTTGGCCATATAGTGGTTTAACTTAATAGGTCCAGACGCGTTTCGCCAGTGGCTTCATCAGGGGACCCAAAAAGATAGATCGTGCAGGGTTAGTTTGCGAGGTAAGGGAGACAACTGGAGGATCGAGAAAGCGGAAGCTAGATTGCCCCACCGCCACATCTAAGATCTCCTTTTTGTCACACCTGGGACTTCAGGGCTATATAAGGAGAGATGACATCCAGTCGTCCAGCCAGCTCCACTAAGATGCTTTATCAAAAATGAAGTATGTTGGGAGAAGGCTCGGCTGGGTGTTAATGTGATCCTATTGAATCTCCCTGGTGGTGTAAGTCTAGCAGTATGCCTCCATGGTGATCTGCTGCTAGACTTACAGATTTAAAGGAGAACTAAGAGGCGAGTTATTTTCACTCAACCTCCTAGTTCGAGCCGACGTGTGACAATGAAACTGTGACACGTCGGCTCAATAGATCAGGAAGTGAGCGAACACATACCATCGCTCACTCACTTCTCGATCATCTCTCTGCAGAGAGCTGTGACTGTCACTCACGGCTCCCTGCAGGGATTCCCCCCGCTCCGATCCTCCAGCGCTGATTGGCAGGACAGACGGGGGAGGGGGCGGGTACAGCTGGCTCTGCCTCTACATAGGCAGAGCCAGCTGTCAATCACGCAGCTGGGTGGATCTCGACAGTAAACCTAAAACCAAAGATTTGGAGGGGTGTCCCAATACTTTTGGTAATTTAGTGTATATACCCTGCTTTTTTAGGGGGATGTTCCTTATTAATTTTAGCTAAATGGAGTTCAGCTTTAGTGGTGAGCATGCCTTTAGACAGATAATGTATCTTCCTGGCTTATTATAATTATTTTATATACTTTAAAGAGAGAAGAGCCAGCCGGAGGGGAGGGGGTATCCCTGCGGGAAGCGGTGACTGGCAGTCATTACTCTCTGCAGGGAGATGATCGGGAAGTGAGCGAGCGACCAGTATGCGTTTGCTCACTTCCCGATCAACAGAGCCGACGTGTGACAGTTTCTATGTCACACGTTAGCTCTCACTATGAGGATGAGTGTGAATCGCCTCATAGTTCTCCTTTTAACCCTTTCGCTGCCAAGGACGTACGTTGTACGGAGCTACAAAAGTGCTTCCAGCTGGCCAGCTCAGTACGTCGTACGGACCTGGCATTTACAGTTCTACTATAAGCTGATGGTCGCTTTAGCGACCATCAGCT
>NW_017306558.1:454990-464426 GCF_000935625.1 Nanorana parkeri
GGTTTAATATTAATTTGAGAAACATTTACGCAATTATCGCAGGGCCTACAAATTTAGTATCACCATCTTTTTATTCTACCGGGCCTGCGCTTTCAGAAAATATATGGTTTGGGGGGTCTTTTACAAACGCTAGCAACGCAGCAGTTGAAAATCAAACCAATAGGAAAAAATTGCAGAAAATTCAAAAATGGCTTGGCCAGCTGATTTGAAAAATGTTCCGGAGGGCTTGGCAGCGAAAGGGTTAAGCGGGACATACTGGTCAAATTTCAGCCAAGTCAGCAAGAATCGGCCGAAATCTGGCCAGTGTATGGCCCAATCAGCACCCTTCCATTCGACAAAATACAATTTTTCAGTCAACTTTTGTTGAGGAAGCTGGCCTGAAATATATCCTGGCTAAAGAGAGAGTGCTGCCAGTCAGCTGCAGTCACTGTTGAAGTATTCTGACAGTGGCACACCCGCCACTGTCAGGATACAATAGCTTGGCACGGGCTAATCAAGAGTTTGTTTTTTGCTTTAACTCTGTTCCTGCATCTCCTTCGAGGGGAACTGTGATTCATAGGATGGCAACTGATTGCTTTGACTCTCAAGTTTCCCAGGTGAACTCATTTGCATATAGAGGACCTAAAATATATTTATAGCTTAATCTGGCATAATTCTTTACATGAGGCGGTTTAAAGCATAGCAATGTTGTAAGAAAATACTTCTCTCTCAATTCATCTAATGAGCACAATAGTGCTGAGTTTTTTTTTAGTCTATGCGCTGTGATTTTCTGTGTTTCTCATATGGGCATGTTGTTGCAAATGTTAAGCCTTGTTTATTTGTCTGGTCCAGATTTATCTTGCCTGACACTTGGATGTGATCCCCAGCCTTGATTGGAAAAAAAAAATACAGGAATAACATCAGACGTCTTTACCCATGGGTTGGGATTAGCAGTCTAGACTTGGAAGAACACAACTCTGCACAGCTTAAGGCTTCTTTGATTAGCGTCACTTCTGGTGTATTCACATTTGCCCCCTTACAGAGTGACTATTAAGAAGTAATCCAAATGTTTTTACTTCACTTGGTTAATGTTGGCCAAAAAAAGGTCTGCTCAGCTGAAAATTACGAGTATTCCACACTAGAAGTCAGCATTTAAACAGGCTATTTATTTTTAATAGCCAAACTAAAAAAAAAAAACTTGAAATAGGGATGTCCCAGTACCATTTTTTTTCAAGACCCAGTACAAGTACTTTCACTCAGGTACCTGCTGATACCAATTACCGATACATTTTTCATAAAGGGACATGCCTTGTTTTGTAAAACAATACAGACTAATGATTTTAGGGAAGTTTCTTTATAATTATGGACTAACTCAATCCAGATTATACAGCAATGGAAAATGGCAACCGGCTAGAGGGGGCTACTAATCTCAGCAATTCATGATTATTCCGAAATTGGAGAATGGCAACCAGCAATCATGGATTGCTGGGATTTCTAGTCCTCTATAGCTGGTTGTCATTCTCTATTGCTGTATAATCATTGATCCTATCAATCCATGGTTATACAGTAATTATACAGGGCTGTGTTTGGGTCTCACCAGGGCTGTGTGGGTGCTGGGCACCAGGGCTTTACTGTGGTGTGGGTCTGTCCTATGCTGTGCCTATCTCTGCGGGCACTGGAAAGGAGGAGCAGGAGATATGGGGCCAGACAGGCGCTGTCAAAGAAAGCTAAAACAAGGTCCCCAGCAAGCGTGGGAACTCAGGCAGCCGAACTTGTATAAAAATTTAAAGGGCCGGTATCGGCCTTCAGTATAGAGACATTTTCCAGAGAATGCCCTATATTTGCCCCGATACAGATACTTGTAGCTAGGAAATGTTGAGATTCCTATGCAATGTTCTCACATGCAGGAGGTTGAACCCTTGCACCATATGTGGAGTGTGAAAAAAAAAAAAGTCAACTGCAAATATATTGTATCTGTGCAAATGTTTACCACTGCATTGGCTGTAGTATGCATGGGCCATTTATTGGCTGAGCATTTCTTTTTTCACTAGTAAGTGTTGAACCCATAATAGGATAAATGCAGTGCAATACTGAATTGCAGGGTGCTCATGGGCCCAATGAGATCTGTAAATAAGTCCATGCAGCCACCTACCTCTGAGCAGAATACATTATTCTCCATGCTTTCAGGCCTGTGAAGCTGATGCCATCTTTATTACCAACATTGAATAAAATGGCAGCTTTTGCAATTTTGTCATGTTTTATTTGTTAAACTGTTAATCAAATCTATGTATTCAGTAAAAATTCACACAAATTAATTTTACCTTACACAAACAAAATCTTCACATTTTCTGTTCAATATGAATGTTAAGACTTTCCAGTAGAGGCATCAAATATGTCAAAACTCTAAAGAAGTGTCTGACATCGTCTCTAAGCCTTGAGGGAGTAAAATATACTCTTCCCAATACTTAGAGCCGGTGTCAGACACTTGGAGTTGTCGCATGACGGCTCTATATTGAGAGCTGAGTGATCATTACCACAGATCGCTCAGCTCACGGTCTCCTCCTCCCTTAAAAAGGAGACACTTTAAAAACGTTTAGGGTTGTTCACACCGAAAGCGTGTGCGTTCCAGAGCGGTAGCTGCTGGAACGCACCGCGATCACTGAGAAACGTTTTAGGGCGGGAGGGGGGGTGGCGGTGCATTGAATTCAATGGCATCGCTTCCAGGCCCCACCGCCCACAGTGCGATCGAACGCGTGGCAAAACTGTGTCAGTGTTCCGTTCCACTGCAAACGCAAAAAATAGGGCAAGCCTATTTTTTGAATACAATACACCGCCACGCCCCCTCCCGCCCCAAAACGCAAGGAGAAGTTTCTCAGCGATCGCGGTGCGTTCCAGCAGCTACCGCTCTGGAACGCACACACACCCTTTCGGTATGAACAAGGCCTAACTGCTGATTTGTTTAGTGTTAACCATAACCAAGTTAATATACATGGGGAAATCCAGTGTGTGTTGAGCAATCAACCTTAACGTATGCATGGGCATCCTACACACACATGTTTGTGTGCATGGGGAGAAAGGGCTTTTGCATTTTTGTTGCTTCTATCTAATTTTAGAAATATTTTTAGCTATTTTTCCTTTTTTTTGCTATCGCAGTGGATTGACAGGGAGACAGGTCGTACCCAGGGGTCCCTCATGCTTGTCCTGCACTCTGTCCATGCAGATTGGGGAATGTGTGCTCTACATCTGTTGTTTACCCAGCTGAACTGGCTGGGATCTGACAGCTCCTAACCCAGAAGTGCTCAGATTTGAGCACTCTGGATGTTTGTATAGGTTAGTTTTTGGAATGGATGTTCTCCAATCTCTTTTCAGTCGCCATCCTGACGTTTCTTTTTGTGGTTGCAGGCTTCTAAGGAGATTAGGAGAGTTTGGGAACTGAGTGGGGTGGCACAGCCCAGCGATCTGTAGGAGTGATTCGATTACTTTTACATTAAAGTGGAAACTAAGTATTTTATTGATGTTCTGACAGGTATGCTATTTGTGACAGAAGAGGCTGTGTGAATCTGTTCTGTCGCGTATACTCTTTTTTTTTTTTGCCTGTCAGCATGCTGTAAAATGGACAAATCTACATAAACAAGGGAGGACCTGACTTCATCTAAATTGATCTAAGCAGACATTGGGAATCTGAGTTCTGGCAGATTCTGTGATTGGTCCCTTCACATGAGATCACATGGCGGAGCGCCAGGATTAGGTAACGTGAGCATCCACATTGCTGTTGTTTGGACAAATGAGTATTATACAAGTAATTCCACTTTTGTTGAGAAAAAACAATCCATACCCTCTGGGTGATCTCTGTACATTATTATTATTGTTAAAATCCTTGCACTATGTAATAATAAACAGTTTTGCAGATTCCTACCTCTTCCTGTTCTGAAGAAAAAGCTGTTTGTTGCAGCATGTCCTTTCCAAACCGATCCCTGAATGGGAGGGTCTGTGTTCATTATAATCAGCTGGTGGGCTTCCTGGGTTATGAAAGTTGCAGTGTCTGCATCCCTTTAGTAGTAATTAACCCTTAGGGAGTATCTCGCCAAAAATGAAATCCCTATCGCAAGGGATGTCAAAAATTATACTTGTATAAGTGCAGACTTCTGGGAAAGTTGGTCAATCACAGAAGCACGAAGTGACGTTTCTGGAGGGTTCCGTTAACCAACTGTGTACGGAACGCCTCCAGGTCACCACATTGCAATACATTTTTTTGGGCAGATGTAGAACATTACAGCAGCTACAGTTTTAAATGTGAGGGTAATTTTTAATAACATTATATTACAAAATGGTTTATGCAACAATTATATAGGCTATATTGATTTTTTGCATTTTTATATTTTTAAGTGGGGTTACCCTTTAACCACTTGCCGTCCGCCCGTTGTAAAAAAACGGACGGCACTGCCTCATTGGCGGGTTGCCTTCTCCAGACGGCATTCTTTTTCTGCTCGTGCGCGCCCCCTAGCGGGCACGCACGGGCAGCAAAGACCCGACCAATGCAAACACCCGTTACCGGGTGAGTAAAAAAAAAAGGTCACATATAAAAAAAAAAGTGAAAAAAAACCCCCAAAATGTTTAACTCCCCGACCCCCACGTTTGCGCACCTATAAACGTAAATACGCACCTATAAACGTAAATACGCGTCCGGTGCCCCAGCCCGCAAAAACGACAATTGTGCTACACATGTTACATATCGAGTAGGGGAAACGGTTTTTTTTAAATTTCGGTAATTTTTCCTTAATATATAAAAAATAAAACCCCTAGTGGTGAATAAATACCACCAAAAGAAAGCTCTATCTGTCCCCAAAAAAGGGTATAAAATTAATTTCAGTACAGCGCTGCATGACGGAATAAATGTCAGTCAAAGTACCGCAGCGCTGAATACTGAAAAATGGCCTGGATGGGAAGGGGGTTTAACACCGCAGATGTCAACTGGTTAAGTAAAGGGGGTAATGACAGGGGTGTGTAAATTTAGGTGTATATCGGCTTCAATTTGCATGGCATTATTTTATTCTTTAGCTCCTATTTTATCAAATTAAAGGACTAGAAGTATAGGATGATGCTAAAGATAACCAAAAACTTGAGTTACAAGTACAAGTCTGTCACAAGTTATGACAGAAGCTTCTTAAAAAAAAAAAATATAAATAATCCTCCTACTGGAGTGATTCTAACTTGGTGTCTGAACTTAAAAACAGGCCAAAAAACGTGTGGTTGTGTACCATTTCCTCGGCATGCGTGTTTGGTTTTTTTAGGTGTGAAACGGTAAGCTTTTATTTAATGTTTGTTATTATTTGACTCCAGTTTTTTTAATGTATAATTTGTTTTGCACCTGTTGCAGCCATAGCGACAGGTTCTTAAAATGGCACTGTTAAGGTGCCCATACACCTTACGATTATCGGACGAAACTTTTCGTCTGATGATCGAATAGTCGTACGATTTTCGTACGGCAGCCCCATCCTGCCCTGATGATCGCAAGATAAATTTAGCCGTAATTAACGAAAAGCACCTGGACGAAATGCGGTAATTGATTTGCTGTATTTTCGTTAGCGCAGGCACAGTGTAGATCGTACGATCTAGCAAAGTTTTCAAACATGCTTGACCGTCAAAAGTACAGTAATGTCGGTCGGACACTGCAATGCACACATTCGATTATCGGACGAAAAGTCGATCGCATACGAAAATCGTCCGATAATCGTAAGGTGTATGGGCACCTTTTAAGGCCTACATAAATCTGTCGCAAGTGTTGATAAAGCTACCAAAACTGTCGACCAGAGCTTTTAAAAAAAATTCTGTGCAAGCCCTTTTAAAGGTCATTTGTGCCAGAAAAGTGGCACAAAGCCTTCATTGCATTCCCCCATAGTGTTCATATCTAGTGATAATGAGACCTACCAGCACAGTACATACAGGGTTAATTATGGTAAACACCCCAGTCCCCTTGCATTCCAGAAGAAAATTCAGTTTAGAGAAAACTAGTAACATGTGAAAACAAATATGTAAGTAGCAAGAAGTATGAAATAGGCGTTATCACAATTTGGCTGCCAAAGTAGAAATACACTTTACCCAAAACCAAAGTAATTGTGGTTATATTAATTTACTTATCAATTTTGGAGGAATGCCAATATGATTAGTAAGGCCTCGTTCACACCAGACACAGTGCCTTCTGGCCAGAACGGACTGCATGGCATTGCGGCCGGCTCACTATGTTGTGGGGGAGGAGGGGGCGTGGCAGTCCATTGAAGTGAATGGCACCGTAGCCACACCCTCTGGCCACAATGCGATCGGCCGCACGGGAACACAAGGCACATTATGTCTGCGGTCCGGTCCGAACAAAATAGTGCTTGAAGCATTGTCTGGTGTGAATGAGGCTATTACGAACCTGGTCTGGGAGACTGGATGGTTGAGGAGGCTTCCCTTGCACCTCGTGTCTAAAAGCCCTTTGAGGATGGTGACAGAGGCCAGGCAGACACCGAGTGGCACGAGTGCCAGTAGTTATGAAACCGTGCAAGTAGAAGGGTAATCCAGAATTCAAAGTCGAGGCAAGCCGAGGTCAAAATCCAGGAGGTCAGTTGCAGTACCGAAGGAAGAGGCAGAAGAATAATCAAAACAGTCCAGGGTCAAAAAGGCAGGCGGCAGTCAAGGCAGGTAGTTGAGACAGGAACGGGTCAAAATCCAGGCAACGGCAATCTAATATTCAAGACAGGAGACACAACACAGACAGGAGCTGATAAAACAATCCAGCAAGTAAGTGACAGGCTGGCTTGGTTTAAATAGGGAAGTGAACTAATCAATTATGTCACTTCCTGTGCGCCTTTGGCACATTTTTCTTAGAACACGCTCCATCTGCGCATCACTTCCTGTGCGCCTTTGGCACATTTTTCTTAGAACACGCTCCATCTGCGCATCACTTCCTGTGCGCCTTTAGCACATTTTTCTTAGAACATGCGCCATCTGCGCATCACTTCCTGTGCGCCTTTGGCACATTTTTCTTAGAACACGCTCCATCTGCGCATCACTTCCTGTGTGCCATACTGCGCGTCTTTCTGTGGGAAGTGGTCGTTGTGCGCATGCGCGTATTCTTCTGCCTAGCGGTACTTGGCGCATGCGTGGAACGGGCATGGTGCTTACAGAGGCCTTAGGGCTACAGTACCAGGAGGACAAGGATTGGGTTCTTCTGTCTGGATAGAGTTTTTTGTTCCCTGGAATAAGATTGGCAACATGATGAAAGCTTGCCAAATATCTGCTGAACTCTAATATATTCTTGTTTAAAGCAGATCTTTAGCCATAAATAACAACATAAAAATAAATAGCCCATTAAAAGATACAATGACAAACCTAGTTTTTGCGGCAATATTCTGCTTCAGTCCAGAGATTTTTCCTGCAGTACTTTTTTTCTTCCGCAAGGTGTCTCCAGTCTGATGGCGAGCATTATTCAATTCCCACCCCAACCTGTGACTGGACAGTAAAGCTGCCTATACATTGCTTTTTTTCTTGTTCAACACGCGGGATGAATGACAAAAATAGAGCCGATTCCTCCATCAACACGACGCACACGTTGATCGAGGAATCACCCACTGTTTCTTTTGTATTCTGGCAGCAGCTGCTGTCAGAATATCCAAACAGATCCGGCAGATTATTGGCTGCTGACTCTGTTCGTACGAAGATTTTACGACCGACTCCTTTGACCAGCTGATAGAGGAATGCCGGCCCAAACGGTGCTGAAATTCGCATACGTGCTTCTTCCTCTGCCTGTTGCAGTCCCTGCACAGCAGGACTGAAGTGTGAGATACCAGGTCAAATTTCAGGTATTTACACTGCTTTCATTTAAAAAAATAAAATAATAATTTAATGTATTAATGATTACAGAGTTGCATCAATTGCTGTCTTTTAGATCTTCCTGGGGTTGAGCTTTAAGTTCTCATTCACACCTAGGTGTTGCGGGAACACATGACACATGTTCCTGCATGTTTGCAGGTGTTTGTTTCCCACGTTTAGCGCGCGTCCCCATTGGGGTCCCTGGACATGCGCCAAATAGAGGAAAACGGTACATGTCACAAGTTTTGCGTCATGCATTCTGCAGTTTCTCCGGTGCATTCGTGCATTCGGGAAAACACTGCATTGGCTCGGCTGCGTTTGGGGTGTCATTAACTAGAAATGGCACTGCAAGCACATTCTGTGTTAGGTGAACGTTTCCGTAAGCCTACGATGAGAACGCGATGGTGTGAACGGGGCCTAAAGTTACTGTTGGCATTCTCTTCAAAATTGTGTTCAACACACAAACACTGGAGCTGAAAGATTTGACAAAGCCAATTGACACGGTAGCACGCACGTTTTATTACAGATTACTGCAACGCATGTACCATTCAGGTTAAATGCTACCTCAACGCACTGTACAGCTACGGACAATGCATCACAGCACACACAGCGTATGTTGCGCTGCACTATGTCAGTATTGTTCTGTTGCTCAGACCAAAAGTTCTGAATGCCAAGGTGACTTAAGTTACTCTTTCAGCATTCAGATGTGCGGGGCATGTGCTTCCTGGCTTGTGTAGTGGTTGCTCAGTGTTAACCAGTACACAGCATTGATGTTTCTTGTAATGTGGGTGCATGCAGGAAGTTAAGACACGCATCAGAGGGCAGGTTGAAGATCATGGATGTGTCTTCTGTAACAGGCCTTCTTAGCACCTTATTGCTAAGGGGGAGAATCTGAAGAGGTGAAAGCAGTCATTGCAGGTTAGTTTTCAGTAAACCTCTGGCAGTGATGCTACAACTAGGGCGGCAGCTAACAATAATTTTTATAATTGATTAGTTGGACGATTTAAATTTTTTCGATTAATCGTAATAAAAAAAAAATTAAATACCAACTTTTATTCAGAACAAAATACACAAATGGAGTTTTACAACATAAAATTTACTTCAGAATAAAACTGTGTGCACCTGCAGCGCACGCCATTGCAGTACTGTGTGTTTCAGTGCAGATGATCACACTGTGCCAGTGGGTTCCTCATCTACTACTAGCTTCCTGGGACGTCTGACAACCCGACTTGTGTTTTTTGTTAGTAGGCGCGGGTGGGAGGATAACTTTCTGGGGTATTTTCCATTTTCTTTAACATTTAATTTTTTAAAAACCTTTTTTCTTTTCTCTTCTTTCTTTTTACTTGCTATAACATGGGGAGCTCACAAGCAACCTATGTGATAGTACATTGGAGATGACAGGTTCTCTTTAAGGTGACATTGGGGGTCTGGGATCACTGGCTGGCTGGCTTCCTCCCAGCGAGAAACTGTCGCAGGTCGGCTCTATTGATCGGGAAGTGAACTAAAACATACCGCCTATTTGCTCACTTCCCGACCATCTCCCTGCAGAGAGCGGTGACAGTTAGTCACCGCTCCCCGCAGGTATCCCCCCCCCCCCCTTCCCAAT
>NW_017306558.1:464678-479077 GCF_000935625.1 Nanorana parkeri
GAGGGGGCGGGCCTCTAATGAAAAAAAGCAGAGCCAGCTGTCAATCAGCCAGATTTATAACCCGCTATATGCTGAGTTTTTGGTCACAGGAGGATGTAGTATATGTCCTCCCGTAACCCAAAAGAGAACTATGGAGAAAAAATGTCACCCCATAGCCCTTCTTATACAAAAAAAATCTTAATTCACTTAAATACCTTAAACACAACTGTACTTTATTTGTGTATCACTCGGCTGTAGATCATCAAATCATCTCTGAATGCAAACTGACACTGTCCTTCCTTCTGGAGGGTGGCTACTTTTGTTGTAAAGTAGCCACCACTCCAAGCTTACGCCTTTGATGGACTACAATCTCCATACAAATTAGTAAACTAAACATGAGATTGAAATCCATCACAGGAGCGAACTGGGAGCGGTGGTTACTTTACAACAAACACGGGGTCCAGTTTTGTTAATAGTTAAGGTACTTGAGTGCATTTTTAAGTATCAAAAAAAGTTGGTGAGAGAAGGAGTAAATAAGAGGGCTTTGGAATGAGAGGTGTCACAGAGGTGAGAATGGTCATAAAACTATTTGATAGTGATCCAGAAAAAATGCTCTCTAGTTCTTCAAACCAGAACTTTGGCCTTGCCATTTACACACGCATTTAGTGCAGAGTAGATAGGAGAAAATTGTGCATTAACGCATCGTTTAAAGTGTCTTCCAAGTGACTGCATGTATATGTGTTCTTTGGATCTCATATATGTCCAACAGATGAACTGTGCTTCACCGGATGAACTGGAGGCCTCCATGAGTACGGCTCTTCCATAGAAACAAATGGGTCGCAGCGTGCATATGCAGTAGGAAGAGGACTTCCCTGGGTCATGTTTTATGAAAAGGCAGTGAAGAGTACAGGAAGGTAAGTATTTTACCTGATGACCTGCATTCAGGGGGATAGGGTACTTCAAGGATAACAAATTAAGTTTTTCTTTAAAGGACGTTTGTACTGAGAGAAATAAGTAGCTGTCATTGTTGACTTGTTGTGAAAATGCTAGTTGACTTGTTGTTTTGCTGTTGTACTACCTGATAATAGTCACATACCTTGTCCACATTACGAAAAAATAGGAAGTCCTTTACATCTCTTCCTGTTCATTTATGATTGCTTCCTGTTAACTGAGTGCTGGGGCTGCCGAAAAAGAGATTGTGGACTCTGTCCTCAATCTCTCCTTCTCTTATTTCCCTTTTGAGAAAAAAAAATCAGGGGTCTGTTAAAAATTAAATAAAGTCCCCTCCTCCCCATTAAAGTAAATTTAATAATGGTGGGGAAAAAAGTCATTTTTGGTTAAAGCTCGACAAATTCTGCTGCGGGAGGTACATTGAAGTGCTATTCATTTCAGTGGCACCCCAAATGTGCCTCCCACCCACAGTGTGATCGCCCGCACTGAAACGTACGGTACCGCAATGCCAAGTGTTCCAGTGCAGTGCGATTGCCAAAAATTGTGCATGCAGTTTGATTCTGAAGTAAACTTTGTTTGTAACACTCCATTTGTGTATTTTATTTTAAATTAAGTGTGGTATTATATATTTTGAAAAAAAATCTGAGTAATCGAAAACAATAATCAGCCAACTAATCGACTAAGAAAATAAACGTTAGTTGCAGCCCTAAGAAAGATGTAAGCTTTTTTTTAATCAAAATGTGGATCCAGATGGATCCAAAGTAAGTTAATGGTTAAACACAGTGAGGGGAATTTGGAGCAGCTGTGCATGGCAACCAATCAGCATCCCTTTCATTTTCAAATCTTAACTGAACAAACTGAAGAGAGAAGCTGATTGGTTGCTATGGGCAACTGCTCCAGATTTTGTCTGCTCCAGATTTTGTCTGCTCCAGTTTTGATAAATTCCCCACATAACGTTTAGTTGGCATGTTCTTACTGAGCTGTAATTGAATGTTCAGGAAAAAAATATATGCGCATACAAATAATGGCGTAGCATTTAATAAACCCTACTCGGAACATAGATACTATGAAATACACGGCCCCCTGTGCCGTTCCTAGATAAGGATAATACACGTGGGGGCTTTCTACATATTAACATCCGGTGCTGAACCCTTATGAGCTTGAGTATAGAGCTGCAGCTAACGATTATTTTCGAAATCGATTAGTTAGCCGATTATTACGTTCGATTAATCGGATAAAAAATAAAAAAAAATAAAAAAATGGCTCCAGTGATGGACTAGTTTGTATTGAGATTGCAGTCCATCACAGAAGCAAGCTGGGAGCGGTGGAAGTAAAAAAGAGAAAAAAAAAAAAAAGAGGTGTGCAATATAGTGAAATGGAAAGTGTAAAATTATACAGCAATGAATGCAGAATGGCATCGGCTATAGAGGACTACAAATCCCAGCAATAATACCTTATACAGCACAATGCAGAATACCACCAGCTATAGAGGAATACAACAAATACTTGAGTACATTAAAGGAGAATTATGAGGCGAGTGAAAATCCCTCATCCTCATAGTTCGAGCCGACGTGTAACAATAGGGATTCCTCCCCGCTCTGATCCTCCAGCGCTGACTGGCGGAACGGACAGGGGAGGGGGCGGGCACAGCTTGCCTCTGGATGGGCAGAGCCAGCTGTCAATCCCGCAGCTGGGTGGATCTGGACAGCAATGTTGGGATCTGTTCCGGCTGCGGCGTCTCAGTATACCGCAAGCTGTAGCTCGTGGTATACTGAGCTTTGGGTCACGGGAGAACGCTAGTTTGTGTTCTCCCATGACCCTTAAGAGAACTTTGGGGAAAAGCCCTGACCCCATGCTTCTCTAAGTGCTGCTTCTAAGTAGTTTCTTCTCCCAATCAATGTTTTTTCACCTCCCTTCAACTTGCTGAAAAAGACAGAGTTCCAAAGAGTTACACAGAAGACACACTGAGACAAAAGGTCCTACACAAATAAGCATTAGTTCATTTCTGATTTCTGATCCCTCTGAAATGAACGGCTTCCTATAATATATTGTTGGTAACAGCCGTTGTCATAAAAGGGCCTTTGTCTCATAGACCAAAGGCAAAACAATTATTAATAACATTATGGAAATGTTTACAATTACTGACCTTTCTGGATATTTTGCCTTCTGCTCCCTCGGGGGTGAACATTGAAATGCCACAGCAAGGAAGGTATGTAAGATCTCTGATTGGGTTATACAGGAAATGCTGGATGTTGAACTTTTGGTAGTTCTAAGTAAGCACAAACCTTCCCGATATTAGTATTTGCATTAAATATTTTGAGAAGGTAATGGGACAATGTAAAGTTGGAGTTTGAAATCGGTGAGCCAGTTAGGGTCAGAGTGTGGTGTATTGTGAGTCACATCACATCAGACATAGCAGCAGCACTGTATCAGTGAACAATCTTGGGGCTGTAATTTTGTTGTTTGCTGTTGAAGCTCTATTCTACAGTTCTTTGTAACAAAGCATGTGAGAAGTCTCAGTTGGAGTAAGCCTGGTATAGGCTTACCTGAGCAATCTCCCTGAGATTGTGGGCCTGTCTGGCAGCTGCCTTCCCCCATTTCTGCTCTTCCTTCTTAATTGTGCCTATCGTGGATGGGCGGGCAGCGGCTAGTGAGCCACGGAGAAGCGGCGTGCTGGCGAGTCCGTATGGCGGGGAGAAGAAGAAGCGGCGTGAGGCGCGGAGGAGACGTGTCGCGCGGCGGGGACGTGCCGCGGGGAGGAGAACTGGCGTGCGGTGAGCTGCAAGCAGGCCAACTAATCGAAATTCAACTAATTGATGATAGAAAACGTTGACAACGTTTTCCATCATCGATTATAATCCACTCAGTCGATTAGTTGTTGCAGCTCTAGAAAATGACACTGCCAGCGCAATCGGTGGTGGACAATTCCGTGCCTGCGTGGCCATCCGTACGGTTTTGTGCACGATTGCCACTCGGTCACGGATCGCCATAGTGTGAACCTAGCCTCAAACAAAATTCTGCTGGTGTGTGGCCATTTGAATTTGTACTTATTGATAATACAGAACAGCAGGGCTGTAAAATAGTCCACATGTACTTTTCTAATAGTCTAGTTAGCTGTTTGGCAAGAGTTCAGCTTTCAAAATATTTTTTCCGTCACAGTACTAATATTTAAATGACAATTCCTGGCAGCATAAAAGTTGTATTCAGTTTACAATATTAAAATGATGAACTGTTTGTACGTTTCTTTAGTGTAATCTCTAGACGTGCCTGTGCTGATGTTCCTCCAGTACTTGTCTTGATTTCCAGTTAACAGTTTGGGTGTGTCAACCACTGGGTCAGGATATACATAATCAGCAATGGTTGGTTGTGTCCTCAATGCTCACCAGAACATTTGTATTTCATGCAGAGTTATAGGGTAAAGCCCATGACGCACTGCATGCGGAGCAGAGCAAAGCAAAACTGCGAGGCACGGACGTTCGAATGCAATGTGTGAGAGCAACGCGGCCAGATGGAAGACTGCATCTTCAGCCAATCGGCTCGCACGTAACAATGATGCGTGGATTTATACGCGCAAGCCAATTGGCTGAAGCTGAAATTTTTCATCTCGGCACGCTCAGCTATGCTAACTGTCGCAAGCTGACGCGCCGGAGTGAAAATTACAGCGCACAATGCACGCAAAGCTCCGTGTGTCACAGGCTTCATTGTGGGGAAAAAGCTGATACCTAACAGTACCCTTTCCTGCTGAGAACATACAAAAACAATGTAAACATGTCAACGTCTGGTCCAGAGTAAAAAGCAGCAGACATATTTTAGGATCCAGGAAATAGGTGTTTCTGTGCCTTGTAGAAAATGCTGAGAGACTTTCCTTACCTATAATTTAGGCACATTAGTTACCAAACTCCTGGGACTGGCTTGGTGCTAACACTACACAATTTTATGGTTTTGCATAGGGATCTCTTTTCTAAGTGTTGACTGACCAGACATTGAATATTGGAGGATATCAAGTAATATTATTATTATTATTTCACATAGCAGGATACCATGACTCTAGCCACAGACTTCCTGAAACGCACATGCAAATAGAGCTGGAGGAAAATATCCCAGCTCCCAGACTGTGCAGTGCAGATAAAATCTATGGGCAGCTGTAGTAGCATGGGGCTTGTGCTGAAAAAGTGTCATGCTGACCTCATGATGATTGCCAATTAGGTAAAAGTACAGAATAATGAAATACTTTAAATGCTCATTTGCCACATTTTTTTTGTTCAATAAACAATTTGTATTCACTTACTATGTGCCTCTGAACTTGCTAGCAAACTTGACTTTATTGAGCAGACTCAATTCTGTAGCACAGCCTCCTCCCTCCTTGCATGTCATACTCCTCCCCTCCTGTGGCAGTGTCTACTTTCTGTGCACCCCCCCTTTCACTCCCTTTATAACGTTTTTATATAACTGCTGGGGTAGGAAAATGGAATACTATTGTGTAGGGGTAGGCAAACTCCACGCCTACCAGCTGTGGTGCAACTCCAAATCCCATTAGGCATTGCTAGGCTCTGACAGACATGACTTCTAGAGGTAAGTGCATAATGGGATTTGTAGTTTCACTACATCTGCAGGGCCAGGGTTTGCTTACCCCTGCCATAGTATGTCACTTGAGTGGCAACTCGGAGTCTGCTGGAGCTGCTGATATCACATTCAAGATGGCAGCGCCCAGCTTTAGTCTCAGGGCTTTTGTATGTCTACACAAGGGAGGCTTTTACAGGTAAATGCAGTCATGTGAAAAAGAAAGTATACCCTGTTTGCATGCTATAGTTTTAAGTATCAGGACACAATAAAAATCACCTGGTCCTTAGCAGGTTTTAAAATTAGGTAAATACAACCTCAGTTGAACAACAACACGTGACATATTACACCGTGTTATTTATTTTACAAACATAAAGCCAAAATGGAGAAGTTATGTGTGAAAATCTAAGTACACCCTTATTGCTTCCACAAATACTGCTAATCAAATGCCCTTGATTGATCATCAGAATCTATGACTACCTCTAAAAAAGCCGACGTTTTAGCAGCTTGAGGGTCTGGAGCATTCTTGTGTTTAACACAATGCCAAGGAGGCGAAACATCAGCAATGATCTTAGAGAAGCAATTGTTGCTGCGCATCAATCTGGGAAGGGTTCTAAGGCCATTTCCAAACACTTAAAGTCCAACGACCTATAGTGAGGATGATTATTCTGTCTTGACATTCAAGACAGTTGCCAGTTTTCCCAAGAGTGGATGTGCCAGCAAATTCACCCCAAGGTCAGACCATGCAATGCTCAGAAAAATAGCAAATTAAGTTGTATCTCAGACTCTACAGACCTCAGTTAGCATGTTACAATTCATGATCGTACAATTTGAAAAGGCCTGAACAAGTACGGTTTGTTTGGAAGGGTTGCCAGGAGAAAGCCTCTTCTCTCTAAAAAGAACATGCCAGCACTGCTTAGGTTTGCAAAGTTGCACCTGAACAAACCATAATACTTCTGGAACAATGTCCTTTGGACAGACAAGACCAAAGTGGAGATGTTGGGCCATAATGCACAGCGCCATACTTGGTAAAAGCCAAACACAGCATATCGGCATAAACGCCTCATTGCAACTGTCAAGCATGGTGGTGGAGGGGTGATGATTTGAGCTTGTTTTACAGCCACAGGACCTGGGCACCTTGGAAGTCAATGAGTCGATCATGAACTCCTCTGTGTACCAAAGTATTCTAGAGTCAAATGTGAGGCCATCTGTTTGGCAAAGAGATGTGAACGGCGGGAAAAAAAAACGAGTTTTTCTTTTCTTTTCCAAAGCCGTTTTTGTTTTTTTCTGGAAAAATTGAAATAAAAAAAGGAGTGTGAAAAATGTTCTTTTACAGTAATAAATAATATATCTTTTAACACGAAGACCTTGATAAAAGATTTCTGAGACTTTATGTAAAGTCTTAAATGATTGCACATTATCTCAGCTGAAGACAAGCAAATCCTGGAATACAATTCAAATAACACTGTGCTTCTCAATGCAGTTCTCAAACTCAAAAAGAAAAATGCATTTCTGCCACTAGGGGGCACTGCAGAGGAAAGGCACAAGTTTAGTTAACTTCTGGGCTCTATCTTGTACTTCCTACAGTTGTGTGATTGTTGGTATGATAGTAGATGATAGTTTCTGTCCTCTCAGGCCTTCATTGACAGGTAAGAGGGTACATTTGTCTGAAAAATTAGTTTTTTTAATCTTTATAACCTTTTAAATGATTCATGATAATGTTCTACACCATCACAGTATAATGTTTACCTATAGTCTGCTCAGTAAATTAGTTTTTTTTCCTCCTCTCAGTAAAATGGTGAGATCAACATCTAGAGTTTGGAAACATTTCCACAGTGCAGCAACTTCTGCTGAGAGCAAAGCTGCAATTTTGTAAATTATGTTTTAGCTTGTTTAGTTGCTTTTGAGTAAGTCACTGACCTTGGCCAAATGTGCAGCAAGCAATGTCTTAACAATTCTAAACCCAAATATGCTTGCTTGTACCAAGCCAGTGACTTTAGGTAGTGAAGCTAGGATCAGAATGGCAGCTTTTAAATACAAGTTAACCAAGATAACTCCTGCATTTTTACCCTTACAGGTTTCCGATCAGGAGCCAATCAATCCATGTTCTGTTTATATGGACAAGGTAGAATCTAAGATTAGACTAAAATCTCATCAACACAGTATAATAAATTAGCTATACCTATTGGCTGTTTTTTTTTAACACATAAGAATGTTTAATTCCCTACAGAAAATATGCATGTTTAGACATGTTTAAACATTGCCCCAATAACTTCATAGCACATGTAAAGGAGTTCATTTATAAAAGTTCTGCCTGGAGTATAGCCGAGCAGATGCCATTTGAATAACCCTAGCGTCCCAAGTACAGAAAATTCCCATACTCATCAGTGCCATCAAAGGACACCAGTGCTATGTGAACGGTGTATGCCAGATGGATCTTTTATAAATGAACACCTAAAGCAATCTTTTGTAGCTGTATTTTCAGGACTTGAGCTTCAGGTTTGCCGTTTGTTATTAGATAGTTCAGCCTTGACGAAAAAAACTGTTCTATACACATATTAGAATGATGTAAAAGAAAAATTGCAACAATTGGCATTCATAGGAAATGTCCTTTTCCCTGTTTTTGCTGATCTACGTTTACCATATTTTTACTTTTCAGTTTTAAAGGTCTTCCTGAAATGTTACCGTGGTTTACTAGGCGAGTACCTACTCCTTGTAAAAAGAGAATCTTCTGTTGATCTAGACAGGAATATATGCAACTTACTAACTGAGAAGCTAAGTTGGATTTACTGGAACAGTTCTACAGTGCTTTTAGGTATTGAAAGGGCCTCATCTGTTTTCACAAAGCAGAGCTTTACCAGCAAAATGATGTTGGAGGAAGTCCACAGTGCCTTTTCCAGTTCTTCCTTTGATTTCCACATCTGATGTTCGTTGAACACTGCCCTGCAGTTGTCAACATAAGCCAATTTATTATTCCACACCATAAATGCTGGTTACACCCATAATGTGTACAGTTACACTCTTATTGCCTAGTACTTCGTCAAATACAATAACATTATTTATGATCCAAACTCTAGAATACGATTTATGTCCTTAGCAAGGAGAAAAGCTGGTTTCTGTAACTCAATATTTAGGGCCTATGCAAGACAACTGTCTTTAGAAAGTTTTCCAGAACATATCGGAGAATAATGTTAGAGCTAGATCTTTCTGGAGTTTGTAGGTGGGCTACAGCCTTCTATGTCGGTTTGTTTTTTTTCTTTCAGACTATATTGATATGATATAAATCTGTATCTAGAGAAAGTACTGAGTATTTTCAGGAGAACACAGCAATGGCAGCCTCCATGTGAGTGCTTTAATGTGATTTATGGCTTAATTGGGGAAAAAAAAGTTTGACCTATTCAGGGAAAGTCCAGATATGCATAAATATTTAGCTATCTTTTTCTTTTAGGATTTACTTGTAAGTTTTGAAGATGGCTTACAGTTTTGATCAAACTTTTATTTATTAATGTCAAAGTAATTGTGTACTTCAGCGCTTAGTCCCCTGCTACACCCCCCCAACACGAAAACACAACAGAAGTGCATTATTTATAATAACAATAAAAATTTGCAGAACCATCCAATGTGGCTGCAAAAAGTGGAAATACACTTTAAAGTGTTTTTTCAGTTTTTCAATCATATTTGAGAAACCCATCTATAGGTTATGAGTTCCCATTCACATAATAAAAACATTTTTTTTTCCTTTTTAGATGTTTTCTTGCAGCAGGTAACATGGCTGAATCCAGGTTTTTCTATGCACAAATTCACAGTGATATGTCCTTATAGGAAGACTTGGAACTAAAACTTGAGGATTGTGTTTCTCACATTAACATACAATGCAGAAGCCAGGGTTGTAACCCTTTAACCCTTTGTTATGATGGGCAGTGTTCCAATCTAGTTCACAAATTACAATGAAATGAGTCAGCACAGTACAGACAGGCACAATAAACCCCTCACTGCCCCTCCTAACAACATTACAAAGAAGGTGATGCAAGTATAAATGTTAACCCTTAAGAAACCATGAAATCCTAACCCAGGGGTAAAAACAATCTAAACTGCAAGAAGCATTTTTAAAAACATTTTTTAGCTTGTGCTATGTGAATGGGGACATGCAGTATTATCCCAATTTGGCTCCAAAATTGGAAAGACGATTCTGTGTCCCGGAGTCTGTCTGGCATGCACGCACAAGGCTGCAGTGAGTCCCTCCTCTTCTCCCCGCCGGAAATCTCCACTGCGCATGCGCCCGTACACATCCTCCTGCATAGCAGCTCGAGAAGCTGGATTTTACAGCCAAGAACGAGCGGCGGAGACAGAGTTTTAAGTTTTTACCTGTTGGGTAGCTTCTTTTTTTAAATGTTTTTGCATTTATCTACTGCTTGCTAGCGGTTGATATATGTAAAACAAAATGTGACTTTAATGTCACTTTAAGTTAGATGAAGTACACCAGTCCTCATAAATGGCACTTTCTTCATTACAAAAAGGATGTAAATGTGAAATGGTGGCATTGCAGTTAGTCACATGTCTTCGAACTTTGCAAAAATTCCTGTGTGTGATATCAAATTAGCAATAAGATAAGTCAGATGTTGATTTTGTTGGGCAAGTCACCTCTGCAATGACTACTTCTTCAGCTAGAATAAAGCTGGCCATACACTAGTAGATTTCCGAATGAAAAATCTTTCTTTACCAACTAAAGATCTTTCTTTATCATGCGATAATGCCATCAGAGACACTACGAATGTGGAACGAAATTTTGTTTTATTTTAACATTCGATTTTGGAATGAATTAAGTTTCCGTGAACGAAAACCACATACTCTGTTAGAAGTTCGTTCGAGAAAAATGTTCCGTCCTCCTTTTGACTTTCTACGTCACTGTGGTCGAAATCGATGATTGATTTGACCCTGTCAGCTAATAGAAAGTCGAATGAAAGATCTTTCGTATGAAAGTTCTTTCGAAAATCTACTGGTGTATGGGCACCCTTAGTTTTGTCTGGCTTCACAAAAGACTGTTGCTGCTAGGAACTCTAGCACTGTATACACATTTATATATTCTTTTTCGTTCAACTTGCAGTCTGAACTGAAAAAATATAATAGATTCCTTCATCCACGCTAAACGCAATAGATGGAGGAATCTCCCGCTGTGTGCTTTGGGTATCCTGACAGCAGCACCCTCGCTGCTGACGGAATACAGAGTGACATCAGCTGATTGGGTGCCATCACTGGGATACAATCTGGCATCCACCAATCTCCATGGGTGCCTGATAACTGGGAGTTTATTGTACCAGCTAGTTTTAATGTCTTCAGCTGGCCAGTAAGTCATACCTGCAATTCTACCCAGAGAAGGCCATCTCGCCTCTACTAGGATACTACTAATTAGGAGTGATTCAACTCAGATTGCTTAGTGTATCTTACAGCTGCAGATGTTTATATCACCCAAATATCCAGACATTCTAGACAGCAACTGTAAACCAGAAATATTCCAGCACTCTTTTAGGCAGATTTCATACAAATGGCATTTCATATAAGTAATCATCAAATGCGAAGCACTTCTTCTATCCTTTTATTAATCTGTGCCGTTAGTTTGTTTACTATATCAAATTGTGATATTTGATTGAAATGTCTGTTTTTAACTGTTATTTGCTAAGATAAGAAAGCATTTCTTGCATTTTGGACATTACACATTAAGTTATGGATTTGCATGCAGTGGTGGGTTTCCTTCATTCACTGTAATTTGTATATTGGTCCTGAATGTGGCACTCTTTCTACTGGTAAAATACATTTCCTTAAGTAGGGTATACACTGTAATATCCAAACTGCAGACTGAATGAGGGAATATAACAGATTCCTCCATCTACGCTAAACAGAGGGGATGGATGAATCTCCTGCTGTGAGCTTTGTATTCTGACCGTTGGGCTGGCTGGATTGACTGCATGCACCGTTCGGCCAAAGATTTTCCAGCCAGCTCCTTCCATCTTCTGATCGAGGGATGCTGGATGGAAGAGTGCCGACGGCACCCACTGTGCATATTTCATCCGGTTCACCAAGAACCAGCTGAAATTTGCATAGTGCACGGCTAGCCTTAGGGCCCATTCACACCATGTACGGATCAGATCTGGACTGTTACGTTTTTCTTCTCCTCCCAAAATCTCTGCACCCGTAACCTTCTATAGGGAGGCCTAATCATAACTAGAGCTGCTTGTGGCTGACGTATTTGGCTGTTTAACCTCTGAACACGTGTTGCTTCCTGGGTAAAGTTGGTGCAAATCTTTTGCATTTGAAGAGACTAGGTAAAGGCTTGTGAGGTGCACAGCTACATTTTGTTTTGTATGTGTGGACAATGCAAGGAGCATGCCAACTTGCTATAGCTCCTTCCTTAGCATGATTGTTAATCCCAACAAATAGTGAAAGGGGGCCATTACAGCCATCTCCTTGGCATCCTCCACGATATTTGGAGGTTGTGGTTCCATCTCTGCTGGATGTTGCGGTGAGTCCGGGTTCGTCTGCTACCAAGAGGAGATGTGCAGAGAAGGAGTGGATGGAGAGATATCCCAGTTTTATGGGAGTCAGGTGGTGGGAGTGCAACATTGTCCTGCCAGGCCGCTGCAACATTATGGAGACAGCCTATGCACCAGAATGTCCTGGGCTAAAATAGTCTTTTGATGGAGACTGGAGAGGTCAGATTCAGGATCGGGGCCCATGAGAACATTTTAGGCTCCGTAGGCTACCTTCTCATTACACTGCTGGAGAGCACTGAAATGAGCAGGTAGCCTACCCAAGCCATGTGCCCCTTAAGCTGCAGTTAGGCTGGGTCCACACCTAGGAGTACGGCATATGCGCGTTTGCCACGCGTTTCGTGCCGTGCGTTTTTACCTTGATTTACGGTAAAAGAAACACGCGACAAACGCGCGTTTCCAAGGGCTATCCGGCTGTATCCTAATGGCTACGCGCGGCAAACACGCCCCAAAGAAGCTCCTGTACTTCTTTGGGCGTAGGGGGTTTTGCAGCGCGTTCCTACATGCTGTAAAACGCCCAGATGGGAACCATGCAATCATTGGTTTTCACATGTTGAGCATTTTACAGTGCGTAGGAACGCGCTTTAAAATGCCCAGGTGTGAACCAGGCCTTACAGTGCGACTTACGCTACAGTTGTAGCTATCCTTTCTAGAACCAGCTATCTAATCATTTATCTGGTGAAGATCCTGCTGTTCAGTATGCAAAACAAATATAGTATAGTCTGTCTTTTGTGTGTTATGACATTTCCTGAACGCTATGTTCTAGGCTATGTCTGGCACAAAATCCAGTAAATTGAGCTTCAAGATATTTATATATATTTTATGCAGAACTGGCAGAAGCACCTGCCTTGCTATTTGCCTCCTTTAGTTCTCTGAACAGCAGAACACTGTGCTGGAGAGAAACCATCAGCATGGTGAACCTATCAGAACTCTTGTTGTACAGTGCTGTCAAACACAAAATGTACACAACAGGTAATAGTAGAAGGGTACCTGTGCTGGTAGGCCTTCAGTAATTGCAGTGTATTCTGCAGGTACCTAGAGATACCGGCACATACCTGCAGCAGCCTATAAAATCCTCCTATCGCCATTGAATCCCAGGCCAATCTGACAGCAAAGTTTTAGCATTTCTTGATAGGGCAAAAGCTTGCATGTCCCTTCCTGCCATCTGCACATTGGTTAGTGAGGCTGCCTATCCTGGTGATGGGCCAGTGAGAATGTGTGGGGTGGGCTTTTAACGGCAAGAACACTACCGTGAATGATATATAGCTTTGCCTGTCAGAACTGACCAGCATTCCCAAGCTTTAAGAGATTCCTTCACTTTATACAAGTGACATTTTGTTTCTTGAGAGTATGAGAGATTCTCTTTAAAATCTGAAGTCTGTCAACTACCAGGGATTTATTTGCATGGTTGAATGTGACACAGCATATATGTTAAAAGATTTTATTTTTAGCGTATAATTCCTGATTACAAGCAGTACAGCACTTCTGTACATGTGACAGGCTAGGCCTATCAGGACAGTGCACATTCCCAGCACACAGCACCCTTTACTGTATGTATGATGCCCATATGCTGGTGTGTGTTGTGTATGTGCATTGCAATGCTTGCTTTTTTTTTTTACGTTGTATGTGATTCTTATGCTGCCCTGCTCAAAAATGCAATATGTCCTATTTTTTTTTTTTCTTCAGTACACCGAAGTCATAGGACATAATGTAATTTGCCCTGTTCTTGCAATGGACAGCTTTACCCAATGTTGCTGGTGTGAACAAGTCCTCCGGAGTTTTACCTAATGCAAATATTCAGCAAGTCACTGATCCAGAAGGTGCCATTGGATCAGAATAATAGCCATGAAAATGCCCTTTTTAGGAGTAATGGTCAATGGCAGCCTGCAAGTTTTTTTTAGATATAGCTGCTGTACCTGTTCAAGTAATAATCTGTTCCAAACTGCATGTAATCATACCATGCACAATTACATGTGGACTACCAATTAAAGATACAGAAGATACAGCTGCTGTCACCCTGTCATTAACTTGAAAGGGCACAGGAGCCACACCTGAAAAGGGATTCCTGCCACAAGGATCCGTAGGTTTTTGCCGCAGGTATCCCAGAACACAGCATGTGAAAGTAGCCTGAAAAGAGAACTATGGGGTAACCTTTTTTGGCAATAGTTATCTTCAGGGTCACAGGAGAACGTGTGTGTGTGTGTGTGTGTGTGTATGTATATATGTGTATATGTTCGTGTGTGTGTGTGTGTGTGTGTGTGTGTGTATATGTGTGTGTATGTATATGTGTGTATATGTTCGTGTGTGTGTGTATGTATATATGTGTATATGTTCGTGTGTGTGTGTGTGTGTGTGCGTGTGTGT